>NC_057811.1:13855713-14155961 GCF_018294505.1 Triticum aestivum
GCCCATGCTCCCCGTGAGAGATGTGGCCGGGCAAACCCGGGGCTAGAGCGTTGGACGCCTTGTGCCTCCCGAGGGAATCCTATATTGTCAAGAAGTATAAGTACAACTGATGGGCATAGTGGTGCTCCAGCCCGATCTTCATGAGGCATCCAAAAATTGTACGTGAGAAGATTCAGGGTTCAATACGAATCCTGATTAGGATGAATTCGAGCGCAAATCAAAAGAGCGATACAAAACAATGTAACACGAATCAACATTAAAATATAGGATGGTAGAATGGCAAGAAAAATTTAACACAAAATATTTTTGAAACGAACCTGATCTAGACCAGGAAAACAAAATTGAGGCAGTAAGCCTCTAGACCACGCCAGATCCATGGCTTCCCTTCCTTTTCCTCTTAGATCCACGGACCTGCTTGCTTTTCTTTAGTTTGAGAGAGATAATGGCTTTGGTTTTTATGCGGGAAAAAGATTGGAGAGAGGAAAGGACGTGAAATTGTTCCATGGGGTGGGGGAGAGGAAGGAACGATGGCATGGGGCGAGAGAGAGAGAGATAATGGAGAGGAAGGAATCGTGGGCTAGATATTTCAGTTTCCATCGGGGAATACTTTCCACGCTGAGATTAGAATCAGATCTCTTTCGGAATCGATTTTTTTTACCTGCGTCTATACTTTTAGGAAAAGATTGCATCTATTGTTTTTATCATTAATTATAGGAACGTGGGGGAGAGTGACATATTTGGAGTCCTATTTTTTCATCATACCTAATCAAGCTAGACACGCCATGACAGGAATTGCAAGTTTTATTTACCTACGTGACCAGTTTGGACTTGTTTTTTTAGCGTGACCAGATTTAACTTGTTGCTTTTTTTAACGTGACCAGATTGGACTTGTTGCCCATGTAGCACAAACCTTTAGCATTACGTGCAACGTTTTTATGGATCAATGCGGAGGCTTGAAAAACAAGATTTATTGATTGTTTTCTAGGATTGATAAAAAAGATTTATTGATTGTTTTCTAATTAACGTGAGAATTTCTTGGAAGTCTAGAATTAGTATAGGTAGGTATAGATATAGATTGTAAGGTCCTCCTTCTTTTCAATATCAATTTTTCCTTCGGAAGAATCATACCAAGAACTCATCTACAATCTTGAATTTAAATTAGTCTATAAAAACTACAAACAACATGCATCAAATTAATGTAAAAAATGTGAAGTTGAAGCAATACATACCCTGCAAGCGTTTTGTCGAGCACCTTGTGGGCGTCGAGCGGCAGCGAGCTGCCGGGCGCTGTTCAACGGAGGAATGGCGCGCGCGAGGGGCGGCGGCGACTAGAGGTAGACGGAGGAAGTAGCGGTGGCGCGGGGATAGGCCGAGGAAGCGCCGGAATGGTCGCCGGAACAAATGGGGTGGTGTGGGCGATGGCGCCAGCGCCTGGATTGGGGTAGGTAGAAGTCGCGGTGCGGGCGCTCGAGAGTGCAGCGCGCAGGAGCGGGCGCAACAAATAAACGGCACGAGATGTTGTTTCGCTCCGCGCGCTGAAGTACTTATTCCGCGCGCGCGGTTTTTGCGCCTCTGCTGGAGCGCCCGGAGCGGCTGCGCGCGCGCAAAAAACAGAAATTTTCCAGTGCGGCGCTTATATAGCGCGGCTGTTGGAGATGCTATAAACAGAGCGTGCACACATATGCATCTCTTTTTTTATTTTTCATGGACAACTCGTATGCATCTCACTGGTAGAGAATAGGCCTTTAGTCCCGGTTCGCAAAGGCCATTAATCCCGGTTGTGCAATCGGGACTAAATATGCGCGACTAAAGGCCGCCCCCCCCTTTAGTCGCGCCTCTTACGAACCGCGACTAAAGGCCCGTCCACGTGGGCGCCAGGAGTCCGTCGGGGCGGAGGACCTTTAGTCCCGGTTCTCGTGGCTAACCGGGACTAAAGGCCTCCTCCGCAGGTTTAGGGTTTTAGCCCCCCTAAACCTGGTTTCTTTTTAATTTGTAGTGTTTTATTTCTTTTATATTTTATTTTGTGTTTTATTTTAATTTCGATGAAGTTTCAGTACACATATTCTACGCTACTATATATATGCATATGAAATTTCAAACAAGAAGAATTCAAGAGGAATATATAATATATATTCAATCTCGGGTGACCATATACAACTTCGAACAAGTTTCCATACACAATTAGGATGGATGACCATATACAACTTCGAACAAGTTTCAATCTCGGGTATGCATATAAATTTCTTCGTCCTCGGTATAGTGTTCTCCTTTAGGATTGATGACTTCCCTCATGAAAAATCCTGCTAATTCATCTTGAATTGGTCGGAAGCGAGCTTCTGGACTAAGCCTCCTCCGCAAGTTATCCGTCGCCTTCCGCACGCTATCCGATGCCTTCCGCTCAGAGGTGTGTCTCCGGATGTTCTCACAAACATAGTATCCACATAGATTGGTCCCCGGTGAGCTCATGTTTGAATTCACCGACAATTTCTTCTGAGAACCGTCTCCAAACCCTACAGGGCAAAGAAAATTAAATGAACAAGGGAGTTATTAGTTACTTGATATTAGGAAATGAACGAAAGAGACCGATCGATATAGAGCTCAAATGATTGAAAATAATTACTTTTGCAGCATTTTTCTCATGTCGGCCCAACGCTTTGGATCCGAATCCATAGAGTCCATGATTAGAACTCTGGAGGTGTGAAGTTCAATATTTAGCAGAATCCAGTGGAACCTGCGGACACGTTACATGCACAGTCATGCATAACTCATCGATTAGACATACCATGCATGGAGTAAACAAAAGAGAATGGGCACAAGAGAGAAACACTCACCCAAAATGGTAAGGAAATAGAATATGACTTTTGAGTTGATGCTTTCTAAGAAACTTGTACAAGTCTTTCTCCACGTCTTCGGGGTGATTTTGTAACACATGTCCATTAACGATATGTGGGTCAATGAACCCAACATCATGGATGTTTCTTATTTTGCATTCCCAAATCTTCAATCTGCATAATAGCGTACGCAACAATATAGTTAGGACAATATATATATAGTGCAGGCAATGAAGAACGAGATGAGGTAGAAATAAATCACTTACAGAACGTACCAACTCAGCATAGATTTGTCGAGGTCGCGCAGATTGAACAGCTGGAACAATTCACTCATATGAACTTGTACAGAGTACCGTTTGGTGTGATGCTCCTCTGTAACATCCGCATAAACATATTCTTTGTCGGCCCATGTTATGAATTGCTTGTACCAACGTAGCAGATTTCGCATTTGTGGCGGTAGACTCTTTTCCCGCGCAGGTTCGACGAGAGGTCCATTCCGCACATATTGTAATGCTATCTCACATACTGGCGCATCCTCAAGGCCTAAGAAGGCACGAAGAGTCAAACCCATCTCGGACGCTTGTTTCATGGCACTCGCTACAGTCAATCCAAGTGCTGCCGCAGCTGCTATGATCTCGGGGTCCTCTTCCGGACCGGCTTTCACTATGAGCGGGGGGATCGATTGTTTATTCTGCGTCCCGAGCTGGTCAACTTGTTTCCCGCTTTTTTTACTTTCTTCTTTCTCCTCCTTCAATATTTTTGCTTGCCTACGAAGTTCATGTCCATAGTCGTCAGGCATATTCAGCTCGGCTTGGGACGGTGTCGTAAAAAAATCCATAGCCCACTTCTTTTACTTCTCAGTGAATACTTGCTTGGGCTCAGGCTCTTTTTTCGCCTTCGTATCCGCCTTCCATTTCTCATAATGAGCAGACGCGGCCAATTTGGTTTCAGCTTCACTAAGTTCCCAAGGCCTTGGGAGGAGAGGCTTCAGTGATGGCTCCGGTACCCTTGTGGTCTTAGGTACATAAGGGTCCGGGTTAATAGTCCAGGAGCGGGTTTCCTTGCTGTCCGCCTGCTTCTGCTTCTTCGCCGGAGGTGGATTGGGGGGCGTCGTACCCGCCGGAGGAGGATTGGGGGGTGTCGTACCCGCCGGAGGAGGATTGGGGGGCGGCGGCTGCTTACCCGCCGGAGGTTGTGGATCGGGGGACGGCGTCGAATGGCGTGAAGGAGGTGTAGGTGAACCACCACGACCACCACCACCGCCACCACCACCACCACCACCACCATCGGAGGGGGGTGGACTTGTTAGCCTTGGCGCCTCGCCTGGAAACACTATGTACTTCTTTTTCCATAGAATGATCTAGCGCTTGACATCTCCAAGTCTTCTCTCCCCTTCGGGTGTAGGTTTGTCAATCTCCAGGTCCTCAAACTCTTGGACTATGTCTTCCACCGTGACAAGAGCATAGCCATATGCAATGGGGTTGTTGTGGTGGAGTGCTCCAGGTGTACAGGGTAAAGCACTGCCGGTGGCTACCTTCGTGGAAACGTTCCCCACAGGATAATGCAGATCACATTCTTTCATCTCCTTTACATCATCCACGGGGTAGTGAGGCTCCGGTGCACGAATCTCGATCATCGGTGCATTAGCACCAGGCGGGGCATCCGTGGAAGCCACGCTGCTTCTCCGCTGCTGGCTTCCGCGATCCGCTTCATGATCTTCATGCAGCCCTGCAGCCGATTTTTCTTTTACTAGTTCATGCACGGTCTGCTTCAACTCATGGAGTTCCGATGCAAACTTCGCCAAAAGATCTGCATCCCGGTCCGTCTTTCTCTTACGGCTTCTGTAACAGTACGGGTCATTGTCCTGGGAAAACCCTACTTTCCACGGAATTCTGCCTTTGCCTCGTACACGTCCTCCGTGTTCATCATTCCCGAGGGCTGTTGTCAGTGCGTCTTTCTCTCTGTTGAACTTGATCAAGCCCTCTTGAGCTTGGGTCATTGCGTCAATAAGGGCTTCGGTGGGAGCAAACTTTTTCTTCCGGTGAACACACACCCCTGTCTCCGGGTCTAGCGATCCCCCATGCCCGTACCACCAGCTTTTGGCCCTTGGGTCCCATCCCTCTGTACCTAGAGGGATTCCTCGCACCCTCAGGTCCTCCTCCATCTTCTGCCACTTAGGCTCCGAAAGGCGGTATCCTCCTGGCCCCATAATATGATGGAACTTTTTCTTACTCACATTATCCTTATTTTTTCGATATTTCCTTGAAATGCTCTGATTTCTTTTGCCTCACAAATTCTGGCCAATCATCTTTCAATTTCTCATGTTGTCCATTGAAATCCGGAGTCTTGCCCTTCTTGACATAGTCACGGGTTAAATTTTTCTTGAAGTTCCGGAATGCTTCGCCCATCTTCTGAAGAGCGAACTCTTTAACTAGCCTCCTCCTCTCACGTCCAACCGGAACCTCGTTACCGAATTCATCGACTTTGTTGTATTCCAGAGGTAGAATGAAATGTTCCATAAGCTTTCTCCAGCAATCATTTTTCGTTCTCTTGTCGACAAAACTGAAACCAAGACGTGCCTTCTTTGGCTCCTTCCATTCCTGGACGGTGATCGGGACGTTGTCTCTAACAACGACTCCGCATTGGTTGATAAACTTTGAGGTGTGCTGTAGGGGCTTGCCGGTTTCACTGACAAAATCAATGGCATATGTTTCTCCTGTTTTCATCGCCTTGGATTTGCCACGCTTTGTCGTACTCGATCCGGCCGAGGGCTAAAAAAAGAAAGAGAGTCGCGCGCGTTAATACATATGTATTCACATTTCAGTAAGTTTGTATCATGAGAGGCTCAATGTATATATATACCTCGCCGGAGGTGGTTGCTACTTGCAATTCGAGATCGTTGTTTGTTGACGGTTGACCTCCGTCGACAATGTCCGTTCCTTCACCTTCTTGATCATCGACAATATCTGTTCCACCGTCAAGGTTCAGAAAAGAAGAGACTACATCCTCTTCTTGCTCATATTCTGAGCCCGGCACATAAGGAATCTCGTTGTTTATGATGCCCATTAAATAACGTTCAGCCTCCGGATCCCTAAGCGGCTCGGCTCAATCGTCCGCCATATGTCACTCCTGCATGTAGTAAAAATTAATCAAGTATAAAGGAATTAAAAAATAAGATTAAGGGGACATAGAGGAGGAGGAATTAAAAATAAGATTATTGAGCACTAATTTGCATAGAAGTTTTCCTTTTCTTATTTTATTTTTCCTTTTCTTTTTCCTTTTCTTCTTCCTTTTTCTTTTTCCCTTTCTTCTTCCTTTTCTTCTTCCTTTTCTTTTTCCTTTTCTTCTTCCTTTTCTTCTTCCTTTTCTTCTTCCTTTTCTTTTTCCTTTTCTTATTTTGTTTTTCCTTTTCTTCTTCCTTTTCTTTTTCCTTTTCTTCTTCCTTTTCTTTTTCCTTTTCTTATTTTGTTTTTCCTTTTCTTCTTCCTTTTCTTTTTCCTTTTCTTCTTCCTTTTCTTTTTCCTTTTCTTCTTCCTTTTCTTCTTCCTTTTCTTCTTCCTTTTCTCCTTCCTTTTCTTCTTCCTTTTCTTCTTCCTTTTCTTTTTCCTTTTCTTATTTTGTTTTTCCTTTTCTTCTTCCTTTTCTTTTTCCTTTTCTTATTTTGTTTTTCCTTTTCTTCTTCCTTTTCTTTTTCCTTTTGTTCTTCCTTTTCTTTTTCCTTTTCTTCTTCCTTTTCTTTTTCCTTTTATTATTTTGTTTTTCCTTTTCTTTTTTCCTTTTCTTTTTCCTTTTCTTCTTCCTTTTCTTTTTCCTTTTCTTATTTTGTTTTTCCTTTTCTTCTTCCTTTTCTTTTTCCTTTTCTTATTTTCTTTTTCCTTTTCTTCTTCCTTTTCTTTTTCCTTTTCTTATTTTGTTTTTCCTTTTCTTATTTTCTTTTTCCTTTTCTTCTTCCTTTTCTTATTTTGTATTTCCTTTTCTTCTTCCTTTTCTTCTTCCTTTTCTTTGTTTGAGGAGGACGGCAGGCAGGCAGCGGCGGGCGGCGGCGGCGGGAAGCGGAGGACGGCAGGCAGGCAGCGGCGGGCGGCGGCGGCGGCAGGGGCAGGGGCAGCGGTGGCGGCGGCGGCAGCGCGCAGGGGCAGGGGCAGCGGTGGCGGCGGCGCGCATGGCAGGGCAGGGGCCGCCGCGGCAGTGCAGGGCAAGGGCGGCGGCGGCGGCGGCACGCAGGGGCAGGGGCAGCGGTGGCGGCGGCGCGCAGGGCAGGGCAGGGGCGGGCGGCGGCAGTGCAGGGCGTCGGAGCTCACTGGGGGCAGGGCGTCGGCGTCGGGGCAGGGCGTCGGCGTCGATCGGCGTCGGGGCAGTAGCCTGGCGGCGTCGGCGTCGATCGGCGTCGGGGCAGGGCGTCGGCGTCGACAGGAGAATGGGAGGTGGGGGAAAAATTTACTAAGTGCTGTATATATAGACAGAGCATTAGTCCCGGTTGGGGACACCAACCGCGACTAAAGGTACCTTTAGTCCCGGTTAGGTTCTTTCGCGCCGCTTTCGTTCCCGCGCGGAAAGAGCCTTTAGTCGCGGTTCGTGTCACGAACCGCGACTAAAGGTCCTTTTTCATATAAAATAAAACTAATTCATTTTAAAATCTTAAAAATACAAATAATATATCAAAAAATTCAGAAAAATAAAACTAATTCATTTTAAAATCTTAAAAATACAAATAATATATCAAAAAATTCAGAAAAATAAAACTAATTCATTTTAAAATCTTAGAAATACAAATAATATATCAAAAAGTTCAATAAAATAAAACTAATTCATTTTAAAATCTTAAAAATACAAATAATATATCAAAAAATACATAAAAATAAAACTAATTCATTTTAAAATCTTAAAAATACAAATAATATATCAAAAAATTCAATAAAATAAAACTAATTCATTTTAAAATCTTAAAAATACAAATAATATATCAAAAAATTCAGAAAAATAAGACTAATTCATTTTAAAATCTTAAAAATAGAAATAATATATCAAAAAATTCAATAAAATAAAACTAATTCATTTTACAATCTTAAAAATGCAAATAATATATCAAAAAATTCAGAAAAATAAAACTAATTCATTTTAAAATCTTAAAAATACAAATAATATATCAAAAAATTCAGTTCATCGATCCCTTGAAGGTTTGACAAAAGGTTTGATACATCATTCAGTTCATCGACCAAATACAAATCATCCGGATTCGCCATCGTACGTTTTAATTCACATGATCCATTCAACAAAGTTTGGTACAATAAATTATTACACATCAATTCTTCCCTTGTGTCCCTGCTTGCTTACGATTGTGCCGTATCCATGGAGCATCCTCATCATTTAACTTAATGCTTGGGTCAGTGTTCACTTTGAAGGGCGGAATTTCACCAAACATATTATAACCTTCTGACATGTCTGTCTTGCCCTCCACTCCCACGATGTTTCTTTTCCCTGAAAGAACAATGTGGCGCTTTGGATCATCGCATGATGTACTGATCATTTTCTTATCTTTCCGTTTCCTCTGTTTGCTACTCATGTCCTTCAAATAAAAAACCTGAGCGACATCTTTGGCAAGGACGAATGGTTCATCAAGGTAACCAAGATTGTTGAAATCCACCATTGTCATTCCGTATTGCTCGTCCACCTTTAGCCCACCTCCTGTTAGCTTGAACCATTTGCACCGGAACAAAGGGACCTTAAAGGAGGGTCCATAGTCAAGTTCCCATATCTCCTCTATGTAACCATAATATGTGACCTTTTGCCCATTCGCGGTTGCTGCATCAAAGCGGACACCACTGTTTTGGTTGGTGCTCTTTTTATCTTGGGCGATGGTGTAAAATGTATTCCCATTTATCTCGTACCCTTGGAAAGTCGTTATAGTCGAAGATGGTGTCTTGGCCAACATGTACAGCTGATCTCCAACATCATTGTCATTCATTAAATGTTTTCGCAACCAACTGCCGAAAGTCTCCATGTGGGCCTTTCTAATCCAGGATTCAGGCTTCCCCGGGTTGTCCGAGCGTAAAATATTCTTGTGTTGCTCGAAGTATGGAGCCACCAAGCTGGAATTTTGCAGAACTGTGTGGTGTGCTTCAGTCATAGAATGACCGTCCATACATATCGTTGATTTCCTTCCGATCGTGCCTTTTCCACTTAGTCTCCCCTCGTGCCGCGATTGAGGAATACCAATCGGCTTAAGGTCAGGAACATAGTCAATACAGAACTCAATTACCTCCTCATTTCCATAGCCCTTGACGATACTTCCTTCTGGCCTAGCACGGTTACGAACATATTTCTTTAATACTCCCATGAACCTCTCAAAGGGGAACATATTGTGTAGAAATACAGGACCGAGAATGGAAATCTCTTCGACTAGGTGGAGCAGGAGGTGCGTCATAATATCGAAGAAGGATGGTGGGAACACCAACTCGAAACTGACAAGGCATTGGACCACATCGTTCTGTAACCGTGGTAGGTCTTCTGGATTGATTACCTTCTGAGAGATTGCATTGAGGAATGCACATAGCTTCACAATGGCTACTCGAACATTTTCCGGTAGGAGCCCCCTCAAAGCAATCGAAAGCAATTGCGTCATAATCACGTGGCAGTCATGAGACTTCAGGTTTTGGAACTTTTTGTCCGCCATGTTTATTATTCCCTTTATATTCGACGAGAAGCCAGACGGGACCTTCATACTGCTCAGGCATTCAAAAAAAATGACCTTCTCTTCTTTGGTAAGAGCGTAGCTGGCACGACCTTGAAACCATTCCGAATGCCAGTCATCTGGGTCTTTCAAAAGTTGCTAGTCCTGCCGTGCTTCCTTTGTATCACTTGTCTTCCCATACACGCCCAAGAAGCTTAGCAGGTTCACGCAAATATTCTTCGTAACATGCATCACATCGATTGCAGAGCGGACATCTAGGACTTTCCAATATTCTAGCTCCCAAAATATAGATTTCTTCTTCCACATGGGTGCGTGCCCGTCAACTCCCCGCGGAACTGATTGTCCGCCAGGACCCTTTCCAAAGACGACTTTCAAATCCTTGACCATATCAAATATCTCAGCACCAGTACGTTCCGCAGGCTTCGGCCGGTGATCTGCCTTGCCGTTGAAATGCTTGCCTTTCTTTCTTACGTTATGATTTCGGGGAAGAAATCGACGATGACCCAGGTACACGTTCTTCTTACAATTACCCAAATGTACACTTTCAGTCTCATGTAAGCAGTGCGTGCATGCATTGTATCCCTTATTTGTCTGTCCCGAAAGGTTACTGAGAGCAGGCCAATCGTTGATGGTTACAAAAAGCAACGCTCGTAGGTCAAATTCCTCTTCTTTGTGCTCATCCCAGACACGTACACCAGGTCTGCCCCACAACTGTAAAAGTTCATCAACTAATGGCCTTAGGTACACATCGATGTCGTTCCCGGGTTGTTTTGGACCTTGGATGAGCACTGGCATCATAATGAACTTCCGCTTCATGCACAACCAAGGAGGAAGGTTGTAGATGCATAGAGTCACGGGCCAGGTGCTATGGCTGGAGCTTTGCTCACCAAAAGGATTCATGCCATCAGTACTTAGACCAAATCTTATGTTCCTTGCGTCAGCTGCAAAATCTTTGAACACTCCGTCGATCTTTCTCCATTGCGTTCCATCAGCGGTGTGTCTCAACTCCCCGTCGGACTTACGGTCCTCTTTGTGCCATCGCAACGACTTGGCATGCTTTTTGTTCCTGAACAGACGTTTCAACCGTGGTATTATAGGAGCATACCACATCACCTTGGCGGGAACCCTCTTCCTGGGTTTCTCGCCCTCAACATCGTCACCAGGGTCATCGCCTCTGATCTTATAACGCAATGCAGTGCATACAGGGCATTCATTCAAATTCTCGTATTCACCGCGGTAGAGGATGCAGTCGTTAATGCATGCATGTATCTTCAGAACCTCTAAACCTAGAGGGCAGACAACCTTCTTTGCTTCGTACGTACTGGCGGGCAACTCCTTATTCTTCGGAAACATATTCTTCAACATTTTCAGCAAATTTTCAAATGATGAGTCAGCTACACCTTCCTGTGCCTTCCATTTTAGCAAATCCAGTGTGCAGCCCAGCTTTTTCAGACTATTATCACATCCTGGATACAACGACTTTTTGTGATCCTCTAACATGCGATCCAAATTCTCCCTCTCCTTGTCAGTTTCGCAGCGTCTCCATGCATCAGCAATGGTCCGACCAAGATCATCAGCGGGCTCATCATGTGCCTCTTCTTCACCTTCACCTAACCCTTCCCCACCTTCAGCATCATCCTCCATGAAAGTATCACCGAAATGATCATGATAGTTGTCATCGATATCATCCCCTTCTTCATCTTCTTCCATTCTAACCCCTCTTTCTCCATGCTTGGTCCAACAATTATAGCTTCGCATGAAACCGTGCCGAAGCAGGTGCATGTGAACGTCTCTTGAGGAGGAGTAACCCTTCTGATTCTTACAGACAGCACATGGACAGATAATTAAACCTCGCTGCTTGTTCGCATTTGCCACTACGAGGAAATCTTTCAAACCAGTAGTGAACTCGCCGGAGAGTCGGGGACCGTACATCCATTGCCGATTCATCTGCATTATTATTATATAAAGTATATAATTAACCATCATGCATTTGTTAAACTAACTAGCTAGAAATAATACAAATTAAACAATGAACTACACACATGCATATTTTATCAATGACACATGAAAGGTTCAAGTTGCTAACCGCGATCGCGGAGGAAAAATAAATGAGAAAGCTCAAGTGTGGCTCGGACACTTCATATCATGTTTGTTTCATGCTCTCGGGCATTTCATCGAACACCTTGTGTGCATAGGAGGAACCAAAAGCAAACCCACCACCCCCCTTCTGAATTGTGGCTAAGTGAAGTGAGCTGAGTCCTATATATAGGGATGGGCCTTTAGTCCCGGTTGGCCTGGCCAACCGCGACTAAAGGCCTTCGGGCCAGCCTGAGGACCTTTAGTCCCGGTTGGCCAGACCAACCGGGACTAAAGCCCCTCCCGTCCGCCAGCTGTCGACCGAGCGCGCTGGGCCCAGATAGTTAGTCGCGGGTCTCCTCCCGAACCGCGACTAAAGACCCCTTTTGTCGCGGTTCGATTATTTTAGGGACTAATGGGGGCGTATGGAAGCCTCTTTTTCTACTAGTGTCTCCTTTTTCACTGAAAAAGGCAAATGAAGTTTTTTAGCTTGCTGATGATAACGTTCAGTGTTGTTGGGTAGCATGCGATCTTACAACTGGGTATCTCCCCACCACACCGCCAAACCTTATCATCCTTCCCCACAGATCTCGCAACTTTCCACAAATCCGTTCTGCTTCTCCGTCGTTTACTCCGCCATGCGCCATAGCGTTGCCAACTCTCCCTGAGTTATCCCGCACGATGCCTTCCCATCCACAGCCCCACTCTCGCCGTGCGTGCTTTTCTGAGGCCGTCCCATGGCTCCCCATGTCAGTCCCGAGCTGTTCCAAGGGGTGGTAGGGTGGACGCTACGGCTGCAATAGCCTGGGCGGAGACGGTGCAAGATAGGCCGCGTGGTACTGCAACGCAAGCCGCATCATGCTTCAAGGTGACGCTGCTGCTGCAAGCCGACCATGTGGCGCTGCAGGCCGACCGCCCTGCACGGAGCCTGATGCTAAAAGGGCGTCCCAGGTCACTAGAAAAAAAGGGTCAAATGTCAAGCACATTAGTGCCGGTTTGCTTTTGAGCCGGCACTAATGTGTGCATTAGTGCCGGTTCCAACGGCTAGCCAGCCGCTTTCATTAGTACCGGTTCGTGGCCGACCTTTAGCACCAGTTCGTGCCACAGACCGGTACTAAAGTGAGTGGTGGCAGGATGTTGTCAGTCCGGGGCCCCTCCAGCACCTTTAGTACCGGTTCATGGCATGAACCGGTGCTAAAGGTCGACCTACATAAGCCCTTCGTCCACGCGAGCTCACTCTGTTCTTCCCCTTTCCCCTCTCCTCTCTGTTCTTCCCCTCTTCCTCTCGAGCTCATCACACATTTTGCCCAAAATTTGTCAAGATTTGAAGCCCCCATCCATTCAAATGATCACAAAGGTTAGCAACTTTGTCCTTTCATCTCTCATTGCTAGATTAGCTCTTGCAATGCTTTGTATAGTGATTAATTTATGAGTTTAGTAATTTGGTAGAAAATATATGTGATAGTATTTGATTTATATGCAATTTGTTGTCAAAACTAACACTTAGTTTGCATATGTAGGTGTGGTTTACTTAGTGCCTTCTAAATCTCCATCGTAACCACAGTCGATCGCCCGCACCGTTCCGTCGCCGGCACCACCTTGTGGTGAGCCTCTTGTTCATGAATGTTTTACATTACCAAATTGATGTTTGTGTGATTTGGATATATAGTTACTCGTATAATTATCTTACCCATACGTTGTTTGTTATACATAGTGCCATGGTTTTGATATCCGTCCCCGTCGGCCCTCGTCCTTGTTACGATTCGGATGTGGTATATTCTCTTTTAAAACTAGTTGTTGCATTTTGTGTTTATGACAAATTATGCCCATCAAGTTGACATAGATATTTTTGTCTAGGAGGTTTGTGAACCGGAAATTCCAACCGACCCTATTGTCGAGAGGTTAAATTTAGTTGAAAGAGAAAACGAGTATTTGAAAGAAAAATTGAAAAGAATTGAGGGGGAGAAGATGGAATTGGAGTTGCATGTTGCCGATGTCGTCGATGATCACAAGATCAAGATGGAGAAAATGCGCTTGAAGATTAGAAAGATTAGAAAATATGCCATTGATAGTGAGGCTTGATATCATTATGTTGTTGGATCAATTGTTACCTTAGTTACGATATTGATCGCATTTGTTGTTGCATTTAAATTCTTTAGTTAGAGAGTTATTTGTTTGTTGCATTTAAGTCTTGTATGAACTTTATGTATGAACTTGTATTAATTTGGTCTATTCGGTGTTGTGTAATGAAGATGAGCCGACAATGGATGTACGATGACCGATGCTCTCCCGAGTTCATTAATGGCGTGCAAACTTTTCTGCTTGCGGCTGAGGCAAACAAGCGAGCGGATGGTTTTTATGCCTTGTCCATGTTTAGTCTGTAAGAATGATCATAATTACTCTACGTCAAGAACCATTCACGTCCACCTGTCTAAGTCCGGTTTCATGCCCCACTAATGTTTGGACCAAGCACGGAGAAAGAGGGGTTATGATGGAAGACAATGAAGAAGAAGAGGACGACGACAGCTATCCTGGCCATGGGTTCCCTGAATACGATGATACAACAATGGGGGAAGAAGCTGAGCCGGCAATGCGGGAAGAAGCTGAAGAAGAGGCATCAGATGAGCCCGCTGATGATCTAGGTCGGGCCATTGCCGATGCAAAGAGAAACTGCGCAAGTGATTTGGAGAAGAAGAAGTTGCAGCGCATGTTAGAGGATCACAAGAAATTGTTGTACCCGAATTGCGAAGTTGATAAGAAAAAGTTGGGCACCACACTGGAATTGCTGCAATGGAAGGCAGAGAATGGTGTATCTGACAAGGGATTTGGAAAGTTGCTGGTAATGATAAAGAATATGCTTCCAAAGGACAACGAATTGCCCGAGAGTACGTACGAAGCAAAGAAGGCTGTCTGCCCTCTAGGGTTAGAGGTGCAGAAGATACATGCATGCCCTAATGACTGCATCCTCTACCGCGGTGAGTACGAGGATTTGAACGCTTGCCCGGTATGTGGTGCATTGCGCTATAAGATCAGGCGCGATGACCCTGGTGATGTCGAGGGCGAGCGCCCCAGGAAGAAGATTCCTGCCAAGGTGATGTGGTATGCTCCTATAATACCACGGTTGAAACGTTTGTTCCAAAACAAAGAGCATGCCAAGGCGATGCGATGGCACAGAGAAGACTGTAAGAAAGACGGAAAGTTGATAGTACCCGCTGACGGGTCGTAGTGGAGAAAAATTGAGAGAAAGTACGGGAAGGAGTTTGCAGATGACGCAAGGAACGTATGGTTTGGTCTAAGCGCAGATGGCATTAATCCTTTTGGGGAGCAGAGCAGCAACCATAGCACCTGGCCTGTGACTCTATGTTTGTATAACCTTCCTCCTTGGTTGTGCATGAAGCGGAAGTTCATTATGATGCCAGTGCTCATCCAAGGCCCTAAGCAACCCGGCAACGACATTGATGTGTACCTAAGGCCATTAGTTGAAGAACTCTTACAGCTGTGGAATGGAACAGGTGTACGTGCGTGGGATGAGCACATGGGGAAGAATTTGACCTAAAGGCCTTGCTGTTCGTGACCATCAATGATTGGCCTGCTCTCAGTAACCTTTCAGGACAGACAAACAAGGGATACCGCGCATGCACGCACTGTTTGGATGATACCGACAGTATATATTTGGACAATTGTAGGAAGAATGTGTACCTGGGACATCGTCGATTTCTTCCGAGCAGGCATCCCGTAAGAAAGAAAGGCAAGCATTTCAAAGGTGAGGCGGATCACCGGACGAAGCCTCGCCACCGTACTGGTGCTGATGTACATGATATGGTCAAGGATTTGAAGGTAGTCTTTGGAAAGGGTCCTGGCGGACAACCTGTTCCGAATGACGCTGACGGACGCGCACCCATGTGGAAGAAGAAATCTATATTTTGGGACCTGCCCTATTGGAAAGATCTAGAGGTCCGCTCTGCAATCGACGTGATGCACGTGACGAAGAATCTTTGCGTGACCCTGCTTGGCTTCTTGGGCGTGTATGGGAAGACAAAAGATACACCTGAGGCACGGGAGGACCAGCAACGTATGCATGGAAAAGACGGCATACATCAGGGTCATGCCAGCTACGCTCTTACCAAAGAAGAGAAGGAAATCTTCTTTGAATGCCTGCTCAGTATTAAGGTACCGTCTGGCTTCTCGTCGAATATAAAGGGAATAATAAACATGGCAGAGAAAAAGTTCCAGAACCTAAAGTCTCATGACTGCCACGTGATTATGACGCAACTGCTTCCGGTTGCATTGAGGGGGCTTCTACCGGATAACGTTCGATTAGCCATTGTGAAGCTATGTGCATTCCTCAATGCAATCTCTCAGAAGGTAATCGATCCAGAAATCATACCAAGGTTAGAGAATGATTTGGTGCAATGTCTTGTCAGTTTCGAGTTGGTGTTCCCACCATCCTTCTTCAACATCATGACGCACGTCCTAGTTCACCTATGCGAAGAGATTAACGTTTTGGGTCCTGTATTTCTACACAATATGTTCCCCTTTGAGAGGTTCATGGGAGTCTTAAAGAAATATGTTCATAACCGTGCTAGGCCAGAAGGAAGCATCTCCAAGGGCCATGAAAATGAGGAGGTCATTGAGTTTTGTATTGACTTTATTCCTGACCTTAAGCCGATTGGTGTTCCTGAATCGCGGCATAAGGGCAGACTGGATGGAAAAGGCACGCTAGGAGGGAATCAAAAAATATGTATGGACGGACATTCTCTCACTGAAGCACACTACACAGTTATACAGAATTCCGCCTTGGTGGCTCCGTATATGGACGAACACAAGAATTTTCTACGCTCCAAACACCCGGAGCGGTCTGATGACTGGATTACACGTGAACAAACCAGGAGTTTCGCCGGCTGGTTGCAGACACGTACCATGCATGACGCCTCTATTGAAGATGACCTGTACTCGCTGTCCCAGTTACCATCTTCGAATATAATGACTTTCAAAGGGTACGAGATAAATGGTAATACATTTTACACGATCGCCCAAGATAAGAAGAGCACCAACCAAAACAGTGGTGTCCGCTTTGATGCAACAACCAAGACGGGAAAGGAAACATATTATGGTTACATAGAGGAGATATGGGAACTTGACTATGGACGTGGTTTGAAGGTCCCTTTGTTTCGGTGCAAATGGGTCAATATGACACGATATGGGGTAACGGAAGACCCGCAGTATGGAATGACAACAGTGGATCTCAACAATCTTGCGTATGCAGACGAACCATTCGTCCTAGCTAATGATGTGGCACAGGTTTTCTATGTGAAGGATATGTCTACCAAGCCGAGAAAAAGAAAAGATAAGGAAGCGAATGCATCATACGATGAGCCAAAGCGCCACATAGTTCTTTCTGGGAAGAGAAACATCGTGAGAGTGGATGACAAGACAGACATGTCAGAAGATTATGAAAAGTTTGATGAAATTGCTCCATTCACAGTGAATATTGACCCGAGCATCCAGTTAAATGATGAAGATTTTCCATGGCTACGGCGCAAAGGGACACACGCGAAGAAAAAGTTTCACACCCAAAGATCTGGGAAGTGACCGGCTTCACTATCATCACTTTCTTCTGTGTTTCACACCCAGGAGGGAATCTCTGTAATAGTTAGGGTAGTTATGTGTTTTGGCATTTGAAACGCGAACAAATTCTTTCATGCATTTACTGATTTTTTCAGCTAAATGACCCTGAAATTGAAAAGCATTTCAAATGAACTCAGAAAAGTTGAAAGTTGGCATTGTATCATAATTTCACCCACATAGCATGTGCAAAAAAGTAGAGAGGGTTACCGCAAAAAATGGATGCACTTCGTGTACAAAATGGACAATCTCTTTCGAAGTATCAGGGTTTCGGAGGAAAACTCATCCGTTACAAAGGTATTTCATTTTTTAAATCACCTAAGCATTACCAAATTGAATATAATGATAAAACACACTAATATTAAACATAAGAAAAAAGAATCACTGGAAAATCTATTTTCAAAGTTAGGTTATTCACAAACTAGTGATTCACACAAATTTCAAATAATTCAAAATGTAAGCTATTCAAATTTGTAAACTACCGGCACTAATAGAAAGTTTGTAATTTTTTGTACCTAAAGCAAAAATATTCACAAAGAAACTCTAAATACAGCAAAAAACAACTCAAAAATAAATAAAACAAAAATAAAGAAAGCAAAAAAATAAGAAAATAAAAAATCCCGCCTACTGGGCCAAAGCGGCCTGCATACGACTAGAAACCCAACCTGTTGTTGGGCCAGGATGCAGGCCCGCAAAGGCCCAGTAGGCCCATAGGGCAGCACAGAACATTTAGGCCCAGTAGGGCTGCTTTGGAGAGGAGCTCGAGAGTGCTACCGCACTGGGGCTTATAAACCAGTGCGGGCGCCCCTCGGCTAGCAAGGTGGGACTAAACTTGCCGCACCGCACCTGCGCCAGGGCACCCCCTTTAGTACCGGGTGGTGGCTCCAACCGGTACTAAAGGGCGGCCTTTAGTACCGGTTGCAGCCACCACCCGGTACTAAAGGGGTGCGCTTCCCGCCGCTTGGCCTGGCCAAAATCGACCTTTAGTACCGGTTGGAGGGCTCCAACCGGTACTAAAGGCCCCTCCTATATAAACAACACTTACGAAAATTTCGTCAGTTTCCTCCGACTTCTCTCTGCTTCATCGCCGCCGCCCCGTCCCGCGCCGTCGCGCCGTCCCCGTCGACTCCGCGCCGCGCCGCCCCCGTCCTCGTCGCGCCTTCCGCGTCGTCGGCCCGTCCCCATCCCCGCACCGGCCCCCGTCCCCGTCCCCGCACCGGCCCGCGTCGCCGTCGCCGTCGCCTCGACCTCGCCCGCGCTGTGAGCCTCTGTCCCCCCTCTCCTCTCCCGCCAATCGAAGCCACCGCGCGCGCCGCCGGCGCCGTCGCCTTGGCTCGCTGTCGCCGTCGCCTGCACACACAACACATACACACACATACACACACACACACACACCATACACACACATACACAATTTTTGTTCTGTTTTTAGTTTTTAGTTTTTAGTTTTTCTGTTATTAGTTATTAGTTTTTAGTTTTTTTAGTTTGTCTGTATTAATGTTATAGAAATGTTAGTTATATATAGAAATGTTAGTTTTTTCTGTATTAATGTTATAGAAATGTTTGTTATATAGAAATGTTAAAGAAAATTAGTTATACAATTTTTGTTATAGAAATGTTAGAAATGTTAGTTTTAGATATGGTCGATGTTTTTTTAGTTTATTACATTTTTAGTTATAAAATTTAGAATTTGCATATAAGAAACCACAATCCAATCATTTAAAAAATGTTACTTTACTTTTGCGGCATATAGTATTTGTTGTCGATGATGCCCGGCCCGCATCCTCGCCGTCGACCCGTTCGCGACGAAGCCCTGCTTCAAAGGACCCATGTCCGGGATTGGGCTCCGCCGGGCTGGCACTGGGAGGTGCTACCTGGAGGGGCGCGACGCTTGGTGAAGAACCCGGCCTCGGGTCCCGTCGTCGACCCTGATCTCCTTTGGTGGTGTTTGCGTGGGCCACATTCGGTGCAGAGGGAGCCGGCCCCGCCGGAGGTGGTGCGTCGTCGTGTCAGGGAGGAGGACGAGCACGTCCATCGCTACATGGCTGCTATGGACATCAGGTTCTCCAATAGCTGGCAGGTTCTTTGGGCAGATGACCGGAGATATGATCCTGTGATGGTTCCTTGTCTTTGGGTGTCCACCGCCCGCGCCCCAGGAACCGCGAGTGGCCTAGATTCTTCTATAGTATTCGATCTTTATTAGCTACCTAGCTAGTGATGCATTCGAGATTATATATTATTCGAGACGATGTATTCGAGATTATATATTATTCGAGACGATGTATTCGAGATTATATATTATTCGAGACGATGCATATTATGTACTATATGATTCAGTTTTCCTTATTGATTGCATCCATGCATTGTAATTTGAATACTAAATTGTTTTATATTTCTTCGGTATTAGTTAAATAAAAGCTATGGCGGACAATACCGGCAGAGAGGGAGAAGAGGCCCTATTCGAGATCATACGCAGCCCTAGCAGCCCAGATGATCTGAATGAAGCAAATGACGGCTCCCAATATCTGAACAATACCGGGGAGGGTGATGATAAGATATTCGATCTCGACGACAGAGCTGATGAAGTCATGAACTATGATTATGATTATAATGACGCAGACAATGATTATGATGACGAATACAATGTTGATCTTGAAATAACAAAGACTACCGGCGAGGTATATTTATATAAGCAGGCATCTAGTGATCATCACATGTTTTTTTATTTGAAGATATATTAACGAATCGATCTTTCTTCTTTCAGCCCTCCGGATCGAGCAAATCTGCTTCTACAGACAGCAGGACAAAGCGCGGCCCGGGCAAAAAGTTGAAGGAGGGTGTAAAGTACAACATCGATTCCATCAAAGCTAGTGGCGAACCCCTCACGCCTAAGAACATTGCGAACAAGTTCGTTCGTCAGTGCGGAGTTCTTGTGAAGGACCAACTCCCGATCTCCATTCAAGAATGGAAAGAGCCAAAAACTAAACGCCCAGATGTTACTTGGGTCGACGACAGAGCAAAACAAAAGCTTTGGGAATCTCTGATGGAACATTTCACCCTACCAGATTATTTCACTGATGCAGATGTGCAGAAAGTCAAGGACGCTGCTCTTAAGAAGATGGCAATTGCATTCAACACCCACAAGAAAACTGTATGGGCCAACTACCTCGCTGCAGAAAGGAAGACTCCAGAATTCAAGGGAACACTGGAGAAGCAAAGAGAACACTGGCCCGCTTTCGTGAAATTCAAGGAATCAGAATTATCTAAGGAACGGTCGAGAAAAAACAAGGCCAATGCCGCAAAAAAGACGCAGTTCCATAGGCTGGGTCCAGGTGGCTACGCGGTGGCAATGCCTAAGTGGGATAAGTCTGAGCAAGAGATGGAGGATGCAGGGGTCACTCCGGTTACTAGGAGCTGGCCCCCCAGGTGCAGAACTTGGTTCTATGCGCATGGGGGGCGTTGGACCCGAAGACAGGCCTGGTTTCGAAGAAGGCAAGTCTAAAAGGAGCAGAACAAAAGTTACTTGACGCAATAGAAGATGCTCGAAAGGGGGTGTTCACGCCCAACAGAGAGAACGACGAGCTTACGCGCGCCCTGGGAAATCCTGAACACCCGGGAAGAACACGAGGCAAGGGCGTTATTCCCTGGTATGAGGGCTTTTCGGAATGGAACGACGACTACAGGACCCGTGCAAGAAAGAAGATGGAGGAGGAGAAGAAGAGGAAGCTGGAGGAGGAGCAGAGGAAGCAGGACGCGGAACGCCTTCAAGGCCTAGAAGCAAGGCACGCGGACTTGGCACTCAAATTCCAGCAGCAGCAGCAGCAGATCGACTCACTTAGCCAGGAAAGGGGGTCTCAGCAGCGGCAGCAGCAAGCGGATGATCATCCAGCATTGGATAGCACCGTCCCATCCATGCCGAGAAGCAGCGTTGGTTCCGCCCCGGGCGACGCACTGCTGGATACATACCCTGTGGATGACATCATAGAGAACACTAACTGTGAGCTACACTTCAAAATGAAGAACATATCCATGAAGGTGGCGGACGCCGTTGCTTTACAATTACCCCCGAAGCAACCTTCCATTGCGCCCCGATTCCAGAGGGCTATGCTCGTGTCTTGGTTGATGAGGTGGTGGACCCATATTCGGGGCTAGATCTTGACATTCCTGGAGGTGACGACGAGCACACACTGGGAGAGGCCATACATCGTATCATCCTATGGAGAAAGGATTGCATCATCTTTCGAAGTCCACCGACACCGCGTCTGCCGACTCCTCCTCGAAGTCCGCCACCGTGTCAGCAGACTCCCGCTCCTCCAAGTCCACGAACGCGTGAGCAGACTCCTGCTTCAAGTCCGGCACAGCGTCAGGCCACTCCTCCTGTTTCAAGTCTGACACCGTGTCAGGCCACACCTCCTGCTTCAAGTCCGGCACAGCGTCAGGCCACACCTCCTGCTTCAAGTCCGACACCGTGTCAGGCCACACCTCCTGCTTCAAGTCCGGCACAGCGTCAGGCCACTCCTCCTGCTCCAACTAAGCCACGTCAGCCGTCTCCGCCGCCTAAGCAATCGCAGAAGAGACACGCCGCAGCTATGGTGCGTAGCGGTACGAGTCGAGGTAGTACAGAAAGTACAGGCGGAGACAAGCGATATAAATATGGTCCAAGCAGCCTCGCTCCTCTTCCTCAGAGGCCTTACGACATGACCGAGGAGCAAAACGATGCAATAGTGCGGGCCGAAGTGGACGCTCATTTTCGACCGAAACCGGCAACGCCGCCGAGGGAGAAAGTGCCTGAGGAAAAGATTGACCACTTCATTCGTATGGCTAGACCACCAGCTCCCAAGCCTGTTGACTCAGACTATGAGCGCCAAATCAGGAAGGCACATCGAGCACGACTACAGAAAGAAGCGAGCTCGAGCTCGAGCCAACAAGCAGCTGTCAAAAAATGCGGGAAAACCGTTCCCCAGCTGGGAGAACAGGCGGCGCAATCGACCCCCCCCCGCTTGTTGTGCCAACAACACATGAGAGTACGCGCGCCCAATATTATTGTGGGCAAACCGTTTACGTTCCCGAGCTGGGCGATGTGGTAATAACCGAGGAGCATATAATGCAGGCTGAAATGCTCAAGATCACTGTTGGACAACTCCTCGAGATCGAGCCCATGTCTCCGCTTAGAGAGGAGGAAATAAAACGGAAATATGTCCGGGGCCAACCTTTGGTCGAGCCAGACGAGGTCAAGAACCTCCCAACGAGAATGTATGAATTGCATCAGTGGTACATGAACATTACCAAGATTTCCAATCGAGGGTCCCTCATGGTGAATGTCAAGGAGGAGCATTACTTCCATGAGAAAGCTGTGTCCGTTGAGTATTCAGAACTATTTCAGTTATTCAATCAAGATGCACTCGACAAATCTATCGTCAGTTGCTATTGTCTGTAAGTGATTTCTTTCTGTAATTTAAGTCTCAAGCTAGCTCTAGTGCTCATTGATTGATCATTAATTACCTGTAATTATATATCCTCACTATATATTCTTTTCTGTGGTATTATGCAGGATGAAGATGTATGAAATGAAAAAAGCTGGACGCTATGGCATTGGGTTCATTGACCCAAATACCGTTAATGAATACACATGGAAATTGGAATGGTGTAGACAAGATGTAGAGAAATGCATGCTAGAGTTCTTGAAGCGCCTCAATAGCAATGAAGATATACTACTTCCTTACAACTTCGAGTGAGTCACACTGTCTTGTACTACAAATTCTGTTTTTGCTTACTAGCTAGATGTTAATAAGTGTATAGGGTTTAGGGTTATAGTTGATTGGTGTTATGCACATGCCCGCTTAATTTATACATGCAAACGTATGCGCATGCAGCTTCCACTGGATCTTGTTAGACATTAAAGTTGACGAAGGAAAAGTTGAAGTACTGGACTCACTACTTAAAAAAGATAGTGACTACAGCATCGTGAAGGGGATAGTCGACAGGTTATTTCAATCATTATTAACTATATCTCGGCCTATTTAGTTCGTCATTTCCTGATATGAACTATTTTTAATAACCCCTTTATTAATTTTCTTTGCCGGCGGGCAGGGCTTGGGCAAAGTACATCAAGGTGACTCCAGGAAAATGGCGACAAAAGCTATGTTGGTATCGACCCAAGGTAAGTAATTAAGTAGTACTAGCTAGCTAGCTACCATCTCTTTAATTCTTGATTCAATACCATTAATTAATTAACATGCTTGATTAATAATTATCTGATTAAATTCTATTCTCGTAAAGGCCCTGAAGCAGGCGCCGGGGACTGAAGTGTGTGCATACTACGTTTGCGAGAACATTCGCATGATGGCGTCCGAAAGGAGCAGATCTGATAGACAGGACTGGGTACGTTTGCCAGAACACTATTCACAAATCTTACATGATTGTCGATATCTAGTCACACAACTAATACACATGCATATTGATCTCCTTCTTAACAGTTCAAAGAGGTGCGGGACCAGCTCCTATCAACAGAGCGCATACGAGCACTTCAAGAGGAAATAGCGGGATTTTTGCTCGACCAGGTCATAGATCCCAAAGGAGAATACTATTACCCGCTACCGCCCCCATGAACCACTTGTCGTCGTGCTCCGAAGGCACCAAGGCAACATGTAGGAGAAATTGTATATATATACATGTGTACGTGTGAATAATTAATGATGGTTGTGAGACATTCGATTATATATATATATGATCGGTTCTACGAGAAAATCTATTTATATATATGCATAACATGTACAATATGTAGTATGGTAAAATACCAGCAAACAAAAAAGAATTAAATGGAAAACACAAAATTAATGGAAAAATAAAAATTAAAACCAAAACCCCCCCAAACATTTAGTACCGGTTGGTGCTACCAACCGGTACTAATGGTCTACCAGCACCCGGGCTTGGCTTGTGCCACGTGGTGGCACTTTAGCGCCGGTTCGTGTCGAACCGGTAGTAAAGGGCGGGGGCCTTTAGTCTCCACTCTTTAGTGCCGGTTGCAGAACCGGCACTAAAGGCCCTTACGAACCGGCGCTAAAGCCCGGTTCTGCACTAGTGGTGCTTCAAAGCTTGTCGGCGTCGGAGTGTCACTGCTGAAAAACGTCCCGCGTTACTGCAAGCCAAACCCGGGGATGAACGCATCTACTACAAACTGACATCTTGGACGGTGACGCTGCCAAGCGACCACATGCTGCTGCTAGCCGACGCTGGGGCCTCCGCTGCTACAAAGCGACCAAACGGTACGAGAAACGAACGAATGTGCTGCAAAGTGAGCGGACGGTTCTGAGCTACACCGATTGGTATTCAAAGCTTCCACCGAAGCTAGCAAAGAAAAGTTCAGATATGAGGAGATAAAAATAGGAAGGAGAAGGCCCCCACCTCTGGTGGATGAGTTGTTTTTGGAGGACACTGACGGTGGCATGCACGGTTCGCCGAGGGATCGGGTCGACGTTGGCGCTTATGACTTGGGCCAACAAAGCCCCTACTGGTAGCCATCATGGAGCTCTATGCCGGCGTTAGTGCTTTGGTATCTTGCGGCGACGGCCTAATAAGGCTTGACCAGCGAAGGTGTAGTATGGCTTGTTTGGCTGCCTTCACGTTGGCCAACTAGAGTTGTTTCGATTAAACTTCGATGCAATTATTTTATTACCTATGGTTAATGAGGCTGAAAGGATACAATAGTATCGGCCAATCTGCCTCCTTAATGTCAGATTTAAAATCTTCACGAAGGTTGCGACGATTAGACTACATTCGGTTGCTAAACATGTGGTTCGTCCTTCTCAAACTGCTTTCATGCAAGGCAGAAACATCCTAGATGGGGTTGTTGTCCTTCATGATACAGTCCACGAATTGCATCGGAAAAAACTGAATGGGGTAGTTCTAAAAATCGACTTTGAAAAAGCTTATGACAAAGTCAAGTGGTCTGTTCTTCAACAGACTCTCAGAATGAAAGGATTTTCTGCAGAGTAGCACGCAATGATCCATAGCTTTGTGACAGAAGGTAGTGTTGCCATTAAAGTCAATGATGACATTGGTAACTATTTTCAAGCGAAGAAAGGATTGCGACAAGGTGACCCAGCATCGCCCATGCTATTCAATATAGTAGCAGATATGCTAGTGGTCATGATTGAGCGTGCCAAGTTGATGGCCAAATTGATGGGGTGGTGAATCATCTAGTTGATGGTGGTCTCTCTATCCTTGAATATGCTGACGATACAATTCTCTTTATGAATCATGACCTACAGAAAGCAAGAAATCTGAAATTAATTTTATCAGCATTTGAGCAACTCTCAGGGCTTAAGATCAATTTCCATAAAAGTGAATTGTTTTGTTTTGGCGAGGCTCAAGACGAGGCCCACCTATATGCTGACCTATTCGGATGCGGGTTGGGCTAGTATCCGATCACTTATTTGGGGATACCGATACATTATCGGAGACTCACAAATGCTGAATGGAAATACGTCGAGGAGAGACTACAAAAAGACTTAGCAGTTGGAAAGGTAAACTGCTATCTCTGGGTGGAAGGTTGGTCCTCATAAATTCAGT
The DNA here is from genome assembly GCF_018294505.1 of Triticum aestivum. NCBI lineage: Eukaryota > Viridiplantae > Streptophyta > Magnoliopsida > Poales > Poaceae > Triticum > Triticum aestivum. Next base: position 13,881,508 of record NC_057811.1, read on the forward strand.
ACTATGTAATATGGCACTATATATGATTTCCTTCTTCCAGTTGCCGAAAGGAGTATTACATAGATTGGATTACTTCCGATCGAGATTCTTTTGGCAAGGAGATAGCGAAAGAAAGAAATATCGGCTGGCTAAATGGAGTGTGGTTTGCCGTCCCAAGGACCAAGGCGGGTTGGGCATTCATGACCTTGAGGTTAAGAATAGGGCCCTTCTTGGCAAATGGTTGTTTAAGTTATTGACGGGAGATGGTGTGTGGCAAACCCTCCTTAGAAGAAAATATGTGAGTTCAAAGGAGGTATCACAAGTATACTGGAAGTCTGGGGACTCCCATTTTTGGGCGGTACTAATGGTAACGAAGAAATATTTCTTTCGCTATGGTTCCTTCTTGATTAAGGATGGCTCAGAAATTAGATTTTGGGAGGATAAGTGGCTAGGTAATGCTACACTCCGTGAACAATATCCAGCTCTATACAATATTGTGTGTCACAAGGGTGATACTATCGCCAAGGTTTTCGAATCATTTCTGCCAAATGTGATGTTCAGAAGGGATTTAATTGGACCTAGACTCCAATCGTGGAACATACTACTCCAGCGGTTAGCCACGGTACAGTTGTCACAAGGGTCCGACATATTTCGTTGGAACCTACATGGGAATGGGAAATTCTCAGTGGATTCTATGTATAGAGCTTTGATCCAGTCTGACGTGCCAGTTGATAATAATAAGAAGATCTGGAAGATGAAGATACCTCTTAAGAATAAAATCTTTGCATGGCATCTTCGTCGCGGAGTCATTCTTACTAAAGATAACCTTATTAAGAGGAATTGGCATGGAAGTACACAATCTGTCTTTTGTCCGCATGATGAGACAATAAAACATTTATTCTTCCAATGTAAATTGGCTCGTTCTATATGGTCAGTCATCCAAATAGCGTCTGGCTTGTATCCTCCTTGTAGTGTTGCTAATATATTTGGCAACTGGCTACATGGGATTGATCACAAGTTTAGAATTCTTATCAGGGTGGGAGCGCTTGCCGTGATTTGGTCGCTTTGGCTATGTAGAAATGATAAGGTTTTTAGTGATAAAAGTATTTCTCTTATGCAGGTTATCTACAGATGTAACGAGACTCTTCATTTATGGTCCTCTCTACATCGAGTGGAGAATCGAGACCTGTTTATGGAGGTGTGTACACGGTTGGAGGCTACGGCGAGGAATATTTTTATCCAACGTGGGTGGCAGCATGATCTTAGGATTGGGCCACCTTCAGTTTAGGCGTTATACATAATACATTTTCCTTGTATATTGCCTTTTTCTTTTATTTTGGCTTGGTGTGAGGACTTTGTTGGCTCTGCATCTTAGTTATGCAGAGGCCGGGTGTAATGCTTAAACCTTTTAAGTAATAAAGCGCCCCTTTTTAAAAAAATAGTGTGGGGAGAGACACATATAAAGCGAGAAGTAGAAGAATCAAGAAGACCACGGTGGGGATTTACTTACCATCGTTGAAATTTAATGATAGAGGGGAGATGAAGGAACCGTCCAACAAACCAATCAAAGTGGCACTAAAATGATGAGGCAGAAGAGATAAAAACTCCTCGAGAAAAAGGGTGAAAATACTCTTTTTCTTCTAATGGAACTAAAAGTTTTAACTTTTGATTGGAATGTCGCATGTGAGAGAGGAGTCTGTTGGTGTTCACGGCTCGAAACGAAATGATGATGGGCAGTGCCATGCATGTGTAGAGTTGACCGATTGAATGCTTTTTGGAAACTAAATGCTGACGTGGCATCATATTGACGTGAACAGCTTGCATGTTAAGATAAATCAAGTAGTGGGGATGAAGTTCTTACGTAGTATATAGAATAAGGATCTCTTTAAGAAAGAAGTTAGAAATGGTTTTAGTCTAAGTACTGATTTCTTCTCTCCTACAGAGAAGGTCTCGGAAAATGATAATGCATCCTTACAAGCGAAAACTTGCTTCTGTGCACGGCGTCCACTCGTGTGCATATCCGGAGCATGCGTGTTCATATAGATCAGCGAACTGCATTTAAGGCTGGTAGTATATCGAACAATTCTTTTGCGTACACGACCAAGTATTCCCTCAAGTGTAGCGATGTAGTGGCACTGTTGTATTTGCGAACCAACGTGTGGTTGTATGGTTAGAGGGATTGTGGTATCTCTAGCCCACCAGCATTCAAGTCCTGGTGATATGGTTAGAGGGATTGTGGTATCTCTAGCCCACCAGCATTCAAGTCCTGGTGATCGCATTTATTTCTGGATTTATTTCAGGATTTCCGGCGATGCGCATTCAGTGCAAGGAGACGTTCCTGTTGATGACGAGGTGCCTACATTGACTTCGTAAATTTCAAGATGATATGCCGCTCAGTCTTTTGGAGGTGCTCATAGGTGTAGGGTACGCGTGCGAGCGTTCATAGGGGTGAGTGTATGCACATGTATATGAGCGCTTGCATCTGTACTGTGTTAAAGAAAAAGCCTCTGTTGTATTTTATATCCGGTGCCGACATGTGGTTAGTCAGATGCTGGTCACAGAAAGATCATCCAAGCACAACATGTACCAACGAGGTCGATTTCAAATATTTACAACACTTTCCACACGCTCCATACTCAGATGACTTGTACTTGGTGCATCAATTTCAAAATATTTATAACACTTTTTCCATGTGTTTTTAAGTGTGTTCATCATTCCCCTATGTTTTAAGGCCAAACTTTTAATCAAGAGAAATAAAATAGACACAAAATTCATGGAAGGATAATCACCTAGTTCCGACAAACTGCCCACTAAGTACCATAATAAACCAGACATAAAGCAATTAGCACAACACAAAACATGACTAAATATGGGTTTCAATAGTTTGAAGCTATCAACTCTTCTAGTCTTAAATATACAAGCCCTCTAGGACGATGTCAACACTCCATTGGCCATTTTGCATGTTCTTAGGACGATAAGTTTATATCGGCCATTGCTTGTGTGAATATTCTGATGCAAGCTTGGGTGAAAACTTGTCAACTTCTATAACAATCCGGTGATACGGTTCCATAGATCAAAACCATCCTCCGAACCATATTGTTCACCCTTTCGCTAGGATTTTGCAGATAATCAAGAATGAACTTCCTCCAATCCTTGTTTCACCTGCATAAAAGTTTCATTAGTGGCCGAGGTGGTGAGCTCCATTTCAGCCTTACCTATGTTGGCAAGAATAAGCATAGGCTATTGATAGATGTGCAATACACCATGACCAACATGGTAGCCGAATGCTTGCTGTGCCAACTCTCTCCAATTGTCATGTCTAGATATATGAAGAATATTAAAACTACCCAAGGTAAATTTTACGTCTAGACATACCTCAAGATAAACTAAAAGTGATTCATCAAAACATTGATAACCATTGGATATTTGTTGCACTACTAATAATGAATCACCGAAAGTCTCAATATGTATAGCACCTATATATAGCAAGGAAAAACTCCAATCCGAATAACAATGCATATTCGGCTTTGATCATTTGTGCATAAATATTTTAAGCGGCATGAGGCTTCACAAAATAACACCGTAAGGAGATATATATACAACACCAACACCTTGGCCATTGCTACAAATTAAACCATCAATATATAATCTCCATGGTACTAGAGAGATAAAGCTGAAATCAACATTATGCATGATGTCAATATGATGCTCAGTAATATAATCAACCATGATTTGGCCTTACGTAAATTTTGAAAACTAATAAGCCAAAGCACAGCCAATCAAAACATACCTTCAATGGCATCAATTTGACAAACTCCTTTGCAAGCACTTATCTCAATCTCTACTCAAACTAAGGACGATGTTAGAGTACCACACCGGCCATTCTTAGATATATTCTTAGGGCCATAGATAAGTATCAGCCATTACCATGAGGTCCATGTAGAATTCACCCACCAAAGTATGTATAGCCGAAATAAACAAATGAAATAGCAATAAAATATTTTGGCCTGTTTGTGTTAGCAACAAAAATATAACTAACAACATGTATAGTGATTTGGTAATACCCTGTTATGATATAGAAAATTATGTTGCACCCATGGATCAATATAAATCCATGGAGGGTAATTGATCGTACCAATGGATGAATTCCATGGCAAAGGCATCAATGGCATTCTTGAAGAAAATAGTGATGTGCTAATCGAAGATTTTGATGTTGTGATGCACACCTTGGGCTTAATTGTTTGTTGCTTCCATTCTTCGCTTTCTTCACTTTTATTGTATTTGTTGCAATAGAAGCTTGCACATCATTTTTGTTATGATTGATCCTCACTACAAGAAATATGTCAACTTGTGATCCTCACTATTGGCCGCTGAAAGGTCATTGTTTTTCATTTGCGACATTTTTTTGACCAAAAACAGAAGGTCAAAAGCTGGCAGTCGTAAACTGAAATTAACGACCTTCTGTAAAAGGTCGTTGGATCTTCGACCAAAATTTTGGTCACTAGCAGCCTCCCCAAGCCCAGTCCAATTAGGTGTCTATATGGGCCAAGCCCATTAATTCAGCCTATTTATTGTTTTTTCCTTTCATTTTTTGTCAGCTACATGGGCCAAGCCCAATAGCCATTTATTTTTTGGGCCAGTCTTTTACAGTATACATTTTTTTGGGCCTCAACATTTTTCCAGCCCACTTGCCAGTTTTCTTTTATTTCTTTTTCATTTTAAAGTAGGTTGCCAGGATCACTCTTTCTGTACCACACGTTAGTTCTATATTTGTGCATAATATTGGATTCAAAAAGAACCAATAAGGCATATAATTTCATACAACAGCCAAGCAAAGAAATTACAATGATACAGATATACAGATAACTAGTCCAGTGAGCTAAAACGCATTGCTGGTAACAATACAAATATGGTTTTCAGGTAAAATACAAATCTGGTAACAGTGAGATAATAGTACAAATATGGTATTTAACTAAAATACAACTAGATAAATAGATAACTAGTCGAGTGAGCTAAAACGCATTGCTGGGTGTGGGTTTTCTTCAGGATTCTTCTTCCTAGAGCTCCAACTTCTAAAGACTGAAGGCCAGCATCTGCAAATAATAAATTATGATAAGTTAGAAACATAATCAGGTGAATCCATGAATATAAAATTCTCATAACGATGAAAAATTGCTGCAAAACTTTGGATTTAACAGGAAACAATGCATATAACATTCTCATAATAGCGAAAACAGAGATATATTTTGCAAATGATAAGTACGAGCACAACAGATGGACAGTACAAGCTACAAGCAAATGATTTTCCACTTTAGAACAGGGCACATGCATCAATGTTTATAGTCAGGAACAAAGAAGACAATGTTGGAAGAGGCCAAAGAGATGAAATACCCTGGGGCGGCCGAAGATGGTGAAATGATGGTCTGCTTGTTCTTAGACAGCTCAAGGAGCACCTGATATCAAAAAATAGGCATTTAAAGGGGAAAAATAGCCTGATTGTAGGCTCCAATCAGCCTGCATACAACAAGTAATAAAACTGTTAGGAGAGAATATACAGTTACCAGCAGCATGTATAAAACAACTTTGATGATGTAATATTTATTAAATATGACAGGTCAGGTTTCAAGTATAAACGACTAATGGAGCATGCAACAAATGTATTTGATACCAACTTAACTAATTCCACATGAATATTGTACGTTCCAATATACACAATCACTCCAAGATTAAGCTTATTCAGCCAATAAAATAAAGAGTTTCACCACCATAATGGACCAATGGGTACAAATCGACCCAAAAAATCCCAGAGAAGCTAAAGCACAAAAATAATCAACACTCCCTAGAAGCATGCTGAATTAATCATTTAATCCCAACATCTAGGTACCACAGAACATAACATCACACAATTAAAGAAGAATGTTCAACAGTTCAAGACATTCACGAAAATAAATAAGAACGAGATTGCACAGGCGAACTTGTACTATGCATAAATGGCAATCTAACTCGAAACAAGGAACAAATTTTCCCCATGCATGTCCCTGTACAGCCTACACAGCAATTCTGCATATGCTTCAAGAGGGTGGACAAATCCAGCTTGATTTGGTACATCAACCCATATAGACGCATATCATGTTGAATAAGAAAAGCATGCATGGTACACTCATCCTAATCAACGTGGTAGTAGCACATTCTCATATGAATGGAACAAGCAGTCGCACAGCTTGATGAATGGATTAAAACTGAGACGTTTAATTATTTGCAGAATTGAAATTGTTCAAAACATGCAGTTGTACTATCGGAAGTGTATCTCCATCAGACCTTAGCAATCACAAATGAGAAATGCAGAAGTAAAACGAATGTAATATTCTGGGTCAACATCTTAATTTTAATGAACATCATATTATATTCATATGAAATCACGTAGATAAAGAAGAAGCAAAGGCATACAACTTCATTTATTAACTAGCACTGCCCTTTCTATTAGCAGAAAAGAGAATTCATGAATGAAAGATAACCAACAACAAACAAAAACTCTACAGCTTAAATGACATCAGATGACACATCGCTGAACACTCAACAGTTGGAACTGGTGAAAAATATTGACAGCGCGAGCGCAATAGACTGCAGAATGTAGATGATATGTCAGAACAAGTAAAATTAAATGCTCACTGCACATCAACATCACAAGTCATAACAGATAAGACAAGAACACTGAACTTGCCCAAGTTGCAGGCTATACTGATCTTTACGGTGTAGATAAACTAAAGAACTGACAAAGATTTAACCAATCCAGAGTGTCAAATCCCTAATCCAACACCCCCGCTATGCTACAATACACCAGAATGCAGTCGCCAGGCCGATCAGGGAATCGAAACTAGCGATTGGGACCAACATACAGATCGGGAGAGGGTGGGGTTAGGGCGCCCTCGTTGGATACCTTGGGAGTAGTGTTGCTGGTGGTGGTGCTACGGCGGCTGGTCCTCGTGGGCGTCGGGGGCGGCGGCGGCATTGGCCTTGTACTTGGCGGCCTTCTTGCTGGCCCTGCCGACGACGGCGCTGCCCATGACGAGGAGCTGTTCGGCCTGCCGAACCATCGAATCAGACCATCAGCCACGCGATTGATAACAAAGGTCAACTATGGATCAGATCGAGAAAAGGATCAAGAGGACAGCGCACGTACCATCTCGCTCTGGTCCTTCTACACTCCTCCCCTCCCCTCTCCAGCGGCGGCGGCGGAAACCCTGGGACGGAGTCAATGGCCAGCGGGGGGGGGGGGCAGCCGCAGATCCGGGGCGGAGTGAGGAAGCCCGTACCCTGTTCGTGGTCCTCGTGTCGGATCCAGCGCGCGGTAGACGTCGCCGGCCTTGGTTTGTGGCGGAGGGCCGCCGAGGCGGTGGATGTAGGGGGCGGCGACATGGCGACGCAGGCCCACACCGCCGCCATCAGCGCAGGGCCGCGCCGGCGCTGAGCAGCGCCATGGATCCGAGGGGAGAGGGCGCGGCTTGGTTTGGTTGGGTGGGGGAAGGGGAGGGGCGAGGAGGAGGCCATGGACGGCGGCGAGCTCCGCCAGAGGGAGGTGGCGGCGGCGATCTGGAAAGGAGGAGGTGAGCTCTCGCTCTCTCTCCATCGGGCGAGACGGCGAGGAGAAGGAAGTTAGTGTGGATGGATGTGGGAACAAAAGGAGGCGGGGGGGGGGGGGGTGGATGGAAAATGACCCAGGGTTTCGCAGTTATTGTGGAAGGGTTGAGGACGGCCGTTGGATCTACGAGCATCCGACGGCGTATGATGCACGATACGCGTGAGACGTCCACGGACCAATCAGAATGCAGTATGATGTTGCGACCATCTAAATAGGTCATAGTTGCCTAAAAATAATGCATTAAAATCATGTCAGCTATTTTATGACTTGAGAAATTCAAAAAGAAAATGGAAAACCTTCTCATTGTGTCACCAAAATGTGAACAAGTTTTCAGAAAAAAAAATAACTAAGATGAAAAAAGATAAATATCTTTAAAAAGGTGTTGTGAGACATGAGTTTTCTTGGCAAAAAAAGCCATTTTCCATTTGTCGAATCCCTGAAATGAGTTTTTTTGTGAAGGACCTATAATATATTTGTTGAAAAATTGGACCAAATCAATTTTTAAGAATATTAGGCCAAATTTAATGCACAGTTGCCCAAATGGTTGGGGGTCAGAAGTTTTGATCCACCTCTGGTGAAAAAGACAAATTTTCACCGATTCAGCAGGAAGCGGGTCAAATTTGAACTGCAGCTGCCTTATGGTTTGTTCTTTATTTTTTCCAAAAATCATTTCTAGGTACATAAGTATCTATTTAATCATAGAAACATCAAAAGTTTTCCAAGATTCAACCACTAGCTAGGAACGGTCAAGCCCGCCGTTTTGACCACATTTTGAAACGGGCATAAATAATTAAAAAAAATCACAAAATTGGAAAACCTTCGCATTGTGTCATTATATGTGACCAAGTTTCCAGGAAAAATAATAAACTTGTAATACGGCAATTATTTTAAAAAAGTGTTCTCAGAAATGAGCTATCATGCGTGAAGATTCATGGCTTTCAAGCCAAATGATCAATCTTATGGCCACATTCATGGCATAGTTTGTTCAAAAGAATGTTGCCTAGGTGAGTTTTCATTTTCTTTGGACGAAAAATCAATTTTCCATTTTTCGAGTGCCCAAAATGAGTTTTTTTGGTGAAGGACCTACCATATATTTGTTGCAAAATTGTACCAAATCAATTTTCTAAAATACTAGGCCATATTTAATGCACAATTGACCAAATGGTTGGGTGTCAAAAGTTTCGATCCACCTCTGGTGAAAAAGACAAATTCCCGCCTATTCAGTAGGAAGCGGGTCAAATTTGAACTACGGCTGCCTCATAGTTTGCTATTTATTTTTTCAAAAAATCATTTCTATGTACAAAAGTATCTATTTAATCAGAGAAATAGCAAAAAATTTCCAAGATTCAACCACTAGCTAGGAACGGTCATTCCCGCCGTTTTGACCGCATTTTGAAACGGGCATAAAAAATTCAAAAAAATCAAAAAATTGTGAAACCTTCGCATTGTGTCATTATATGTGCCCAAGTTCCCAGGAAAAATAATAAACTTGTAATACGACAATTATTTTAAATAAGTGTTATCAGAAACGAGCTATCACATGTGGAGATCAATGGCTTTCGAGCCAAATGATCAATCTTATGGCCACATTCATGGCATAATTTGTTCAAATGTTCTCATATTGTGCACAAGGGTGCATATTGGAATGGCAAAAAAAGTTGCCGAAGGAAGTTTTCATTTTCTTTGGACGAAAAAACCATTTTCCATTTTTCGAGTGCCCAAAAGGAGGTTTTTTTGTGAAGGACCTCCCAAATAATTGTTGCAAAATTGGACCAAATCAATTTTCTAAAATACTAGGACATATTTAATGCACAATTGACAAAATGGTTGGGTGTAAAAGGTTTTGATCCACCTCTCGTGAAAAAGACAAATTTCCGCCGATTCAGATGGAAGCGGGTCAAATTTGAACTGCAGCTGCCTCATAGTTTGCTATTTATTCTTTCCAAAAATCATTTCTAGTTACATAAGTACCTATTTAATCATAAATACATGGTTTGGTGGCGATACGTCGAGATTTGGGCGGTGGCCGAGGGCCCCAACTCTAGAGCGCGTAAACTCGCATGCCCGCCGCGTGGTCACCGCGTGACCGTGGCGTTGCCATGTGTTCTGGGCGGCCTAGGCATGTCTAGTGGGTTGGTCACTCCCCAGGTAGGTGCTAGGAAGAAAATTACAACATAAGATTCTCACGAGGAGACCGATCGATGCTCAAACATGAATTAGCAGCCAAGTGTTTGATTAGCGGTACGGGAAATCTACATGGCTAATGGGCGTGAGTTTTGGCCGAGGATGATCAGTTACTAAGAAGACCGCCTTCACAAATTTTCAGCTCAAAAGGAGGAGCCTAGGTGGTATTTGCTTTGCAAAGTACCGCACTGGACATAAATACGAATATTGAAGCTGGGCTCAAAATAATGAATGGATTGAGCTGGCATTTGGTGGAGGATGGTTATTTGGGCATAGGAAAGCACCTTAGAAATGGATACTATTTGGACATGCCAAAGTGGTACTTCCTTCACAAAGTGTTGTACTGAACAGAATAGGAAAATGAATACTGTTGAATTATTTTTGAACTAGGCAAGGAAGGTTTTTTACATATTTGATGAAGATATGACCCAAAGAATTTATGAGATTTTTTTGGGAATTTTGGGAATGACAGAAATATAGGTTGCTTCACAACCTGGGGCAAAAATTGCCACATGGACATGACACATAGGCAAAACTGATGAGGTGGCGCCTAGTCATAGCAACCCACCACAATTTACAAGGTTATGACCATCTATATTGGTCGTGATCAGCTAGAAATAAGGCAGCGGACCAGTGCTATCTGCTTTATGACCATTTCGTGTAAGGAAATTACGACCTTTCTGACCAAAATGGTCGTTATAGTTTAGGGTTTGGAGCCCCCCGAACAGCTTTTGACCAATTGGTCTGAAATGGTCATAGATCTATGACCAATTCTTCCAGGGTCACTGACAGAAGGTCACTAGTTGACATATTTCTTGTAGTGCCTCTTGGGAACCCATTCCATGTTCCTTTGTCTCAGCTCTTGTGCACTAAGATTTTGTAATTCCTTCTTTTGCCAATACGATAAGCCGAGTGAGCACCGCGACTGTGATTTTGTTTCAACGAATGGCAACTCTTATTGGGCCTTGTGCACCCTCAACTTCTTTTCTTTAGATTTGGCACTCTGATTTTAATCAATGGATTGCTTCGCTTCTTTGCCTTTTGTAGCCAATGTCAACACTTTAATTGGATCTTTGTTATTTGAGATCAATTCTGAAGTAGCACACTTACGACCATCTCTTTTCACGCGGTAAACTTGCTTGACCACCTCTTTCTTCTTCCTTCAGCTCTGGACCGATTCCTTATGAGTGAAACGGTCTTTGACGCATGATTGTTCAAATGTTGATCTTCTTGGAGCTGCATAGTATTGGTGAGATGGTCTAAAATAAGATGGAGAATGTGCCCTTGTATCATACCTGTCCAAATATGAATATGGATTTAAATGAGCACGGGGAGGCATCCACGACATTGGCATTGGCGGCCCAAAATAAGGATATGAATATATTGCATTAAAATTCTCACTTTGCCAATACCGATCCTCATATTTGCACCTTGGGGGTGATCTTGGTTTCTTTGCATGATTTGGCCGATAAGCATTCTTCTCTTCACTCTTCTTTTGATATTTATCCAATAGTTCAGCGAAGGTGATTTTTGATCTCTTACACTTGCGCTTATTTCGGCCTTTGTTTTCTTTTGGTTTGCTTTCATTGATCTCTGAATTTTCTTGATGCCCCCAGTATTTGGCATCTTCTGTGCAACCTTGAGGGAATTCTCGCCTTCAAGAATATCTTCATTGTGCTCTTGAACAACTTATTTACTTGAAACTATTTTTACGTTCTCATCATTTAATGAATCAGCTTGAAGAAGCCGCTGCAAATTTTTTTTGCCATCAGGACCAATCGGAATAGACTGGTCATCCTTTGGTGTTTCAACAAATCTCAATCGTCCTTTCTCAATGGGCCCAGTGCACCGCTGCCGCCCACAGCCCTTCGCAGCACCACCCGAGGGCTGCCGCCACACCAACAGCTCCCGTAGCCACGCCACCACCGGACGGGCATATGGTGCGTGCCGCACACCACCGGGATGGGGAACAAGAGTGGCCTGCCGCCAGCGATGTTGGCAGGGCTTCACCCACCAATGAGCCACCGGCGACGGTGAGGGGAGGGAGCGAGAGGTGGGAAGTTTAGCGAGGCGGCTAGGGTTTTCTCCCAGGGCGCTCGCAGGAGCGCCGCGGGAGAGGCAGTTGTCCTTGAAACCATATTCACAAGAGTGAGAGAATAGGACATTATTAAAAAGGAATCGTGGTGCAGTTATTTGCGATTCATTTGACACATCAGCCATGTTAGATAGCGTGGGTTCCAACTTTGAGCTTCAGTTGCTCCTTCGAACACACTGAAATACGACATCTTTAGGTGTCAATAGAGAGCAAGTATAAACACTCAGAGAGAGAGAGAGAGAATATCCGCAGGGCTTCACCAGGCACTACAAAAATATGACCGGAGGTGTAAATCGTAGAATGAGGCGCCGCACACTGCTAGGCAATTGTCTGTTGTGTGCTAGGCACCCCCTTCCCACATATATATTTTTGTGGGAGGGAGGAGCAGCCAAGGGGGGCGCCCAAGTAGGGGGAATCCTACTTGGGGTCTTTCCCAAGCCGCGCCCCCGTTTCCTTATTTGGAGCGCAGGGAAAGGCAGGGGAGGGTGGCGTCCCCCCACCCCACTTTCCTTTCTCCCATGAGAAAGCAAGGCGGGAGGGGCTAGCCCTCCCCTTTTTATTTCCCTAGGGCTAGCCAAACAAGGGAGGAAGCGCACCAGCCCCCTTGTGGGCTGGTCTGTCCCCTCCATTAGCCCATAAGGCCCATAACTTGCCGCGGGGTTCCCGGAACCCCTTCCGGTGACCCGATTCCTTCCCGGTATGTCCCGAAACACCTCAGATATTATGAAGGTCAAGCAGCGCGAATTCCTCGCTCTCACCCAATGAAGCCTGTCAGTAAGTGAGTACCTGCATAAGTTCACCCATTTAGCATGTTATTCTCTCTATGATGTGGCCACAGAAGAAAGGAAGATCGACAGATTTCTTGGAGGACTGAATCAACACCTCAGATGCACTCTCAGTGTGCTCGATTTTTCGGATTTCCAGACTCTGGTAAAAAAAAGCCCTCATTACAGAAAGGGAACACAAGCTCCTGCACAACAACAGGCCCGCTAATAAGGATCAGAAGGGCAAATTTGAGCCCAAGAAGGATGGACAACTAGTGTAGAAGGCTCGTACCTGGCAGCAGACTCAGGCTGAGTACAAGCCCAACTGGCAGCAGAACGTGAATAAGACCACTACTCATGTCAAGAATGTCGTGACCAGCCTGGTGCGCGAAGAATGTCAGGCAACAATTCGTGTTTTAATTGTGGTCAAACTGGACATTATGCCAGGAAGTGCCCTAAGAGCGGCAAGCCAAATGCTCCATCTAGGCCGCAAGTCAACCACATGGGGCCATATCCTGCCCAGAAGACCATCCAAGGGAAAGTTCATCACCTCTCCGCAGACGAAGCCCAAGAGGACCAGGAAGTCATCATTGGTATGTTTCCTTTGTTGGGGAACGTAGTATTTCAAAAAAAAATCCTACGATCACGCAAGATCTATCTAGGAGAAGCATAGCAACAAGCGGGGAGAGTGTGTCCACGTAGCCTTGTAGACCAAAAGCGGAAGCATTCAGTAACGCGGTTGATGTAGTCGAACGTCTTCGCGATCTAACCGATCAAGTACCGAACACATGGCACGTCCGTGATCTGCACACGTTCAGCTCGGTGACGTCCCTCGAACTCTTGATCCAGTTGAGGCTGAGGGAGAGTTTCGTCAGCATGATGGCGTGGTGACGATGATGATGAAATTACTGGCGCAGAGCTTTGCCTAAGCACTGTGACGATATGACCGAGGTGTGTAGCTGTGGAGGGGGGCACCGCACACGGCTAAAAGTTCAACTTCTGTGTCTTTGGGGTGGCCCCCTGCCCCCATTTATAAAGGAGGCGAGGAGGAGGCCGGCCAACAGGGGGCGGCCCAGGGAGAGGGGAGTCCTACTAGGACTCCATTCCTAGTAGGATTCGGCCCCACCCTTTTTTCCTTCTACAGGAGGGGGAAAAGCCGAATGAGAGGGAGTAGGACAAGGAAAGGGGGGTGGCGCCCCCTTCCGAAGTCCAATTCGGCCTCCTCCCTTGTGGGGGGCGCACCAGCCCCTTTTGGGCTGGTTAGCCTCCCTCCTATGGCCCATAAGGCTCATATCTTTCCCCTGGGGGTTCCGGTAACCTCCCGGTACTCCAGAAAAATGGCCGAATCACTCGGAACCATTCCGATGTCCGAATGCAACCTTCCAATATATGAATCTTTATCTATCAACCATTTTTTGACTCCTCGTCATGTCCGTGATCTCATCCGGGATTCCGAACAAACTTCGGTCATCAAATCACATAACTCATAATACAAATCGTTATCGAACGTTAAGCGTGCGGACCCTACGGGTTCGAGAACTATGTAGACATGAGCGAGACACATCTCCGGTCAATAACCAATAGCGGAACCTGGATGCTCATATTGGCTCGTAAATATTCTACGAAGATCTTTATCGGTCAAACCGCATAACGACATACGTTATTTCCTTTGTCATCGGTATGTTACTTGCCCGAGATTCGATCGTCGGTATCATCATACCTAGTTCAATCTCGTTACCGGCAAGTCTCTTTACTCGTTCCGTAATGCATCATCCCGTAACTAACTCATTAGTCACATTGCTTGCAAGGCTTATAGTGATGTGCATTACCGAGAGGGCCCAGAGATACCTCTCCGATACACAGAGTGACAAATCCTAATCTCGATCTATGACAACCCAACAAACACCTTCGGAGACACATGTAGAGCATCTTAATAATCACCCAGTTACTTTGTGACGTTTGATAGCACACAAGGTGTTCCTCCGGTATTCAGGAGTTGCATAATCTCATAGTCAAAGGAACATGTATAAGTCATGAAGAACGCAATAGCAATAAAACTCAACGATCATAATGCTAAGCTAACGGATGGGTCTTGTCCATCACATCATTCTCTAGTGATGTGATCCCGTTCATCAAATGACAACACATGTCTATGGCTAGGAAACTTAACCATATTTGATTAACGAGCTAGTCAAGTAGAGGCATACTAGGGACACTCTGTTTTGTCTATGTATTCACACATGTATCAAGTTTCCGGTTAATACAATTCTAGCATGAATAATAAACATTTATCATGATATAAGGAAATATAAATAACAATTTTATTATTGCCTCTAGGGCATATTTTCTTCATCCTGTTAATAGCACACCTGCAATAATTTTATTTGTCTTTGGGCTTCCCACTCTTTTATTTCGTGGAGTTTTGTTGCCCAAACAAAGTTTCCTTGCTCGATTTTGGGAAAAAGTATGCTGGTACAATCCCTGAGATCGGTGCTCAGAAGCAATCTGGTCTGCCGCAATTTGGAAATCGGTATCAAGGGAGTCACCTTCCCAACATCTTTGATCGTTATTGAGTCTGCCAAGTTGGATATTATTTTGGGATTGAACTGGTTGACCCAATATCATGTATGCATCAACTGTGCGACCAGAGAAGTCACTTTGACAAGTCAGGAAGGCCGGACTACAAAATTCTTTGCTCGAAGGAGCATACCCAAGAAAGACATGGTCTGCACCGCTGTAGCTGAAGAATTGGAATTAATTGTTGTGTCCAGTGAGTTTCCGGATGTATTCCCTGAGGAATTACCAGGAATGCCGCCAGACCGAGAGCTTGAGTTTGCAATTGACCTTGTGCGTGGGACCGCACCGTTATACAAGAAGTATTATCGGATGCCTTCCTCAGAATTAATTGAATTAAAGAAACAACTTGATGAGATGCTTCAAAAATGATACATCCGTCCAAGCTCTTCACCATGGGGATCACCCACAATATTTGTGGACAAGAAGGACGACAGTCTCCGAAACGTGTGTGGATTACCGTCAATTGAATTATGTCACTATTAAGAAAAAATATCCACTGCCAAGGATTGACGATTTTTTCAATCAACTCAGTGGGGCAAAAGTATTCTCCTAGATTGATCTAAGGACCGGATACCACCAGCTCAAAATCAAGAAAGAAGATATTCCTAAGACTGCGTTCACTACTCGATACGGCCTTTGTGAATATACAGTCATGTCTTTCGGCCCCACTAATGCCCCTGCCTTCTTCATGCATATGATGAATGAAGTATTCATGGACTTCTTGGATAAGTTTGTGGTGGTCTTCATCGATGACATCCTCATATACTCAAAAGGTGAAGAAGAGCACAAGGGACATCTCAGAGCAGTCTTGAAGAGACTCCGTGACCATCAACTATATGCGAAATTCAACAAATGTGAGTTTTGGCTCAAGCAAGTCGGATTTTTGGGGCATGTTCTGTCAGCAGAAGGCATAGCCATGGATCCAAGTAAGGTGAAGGACGTGTTTGATTGGACGGCACTCACGACAGTAACAGAGATCCGTAGTTTCCTTGGATTAGCAGGATACTACCGCCGCTTCATTGAAGGGTTCTCTAAGATTGCCAAGCCAATGATAGAACTCGTCAAGAATGATAAGAAATTTGAATGGAGTGAGGACGGTGAGAAAAGCTTTAATGAGCTAAAGATCAGACTGATAATAGCACCTGTGTTGACCCTTCTAGACATCTACCGTAGCTTTGATGTATACTGTGACGCATCCAGGAAAGGTATTGGATGTGTACTCATGCAAGATGTCAAGGTTGTCGCATACACATCTTGACAACTACGGCCTCACGAAGGGAACTATCCTACACATGATTTGGAGTGGGCCGCAGTTGTGCACGCTCTGAAAATTTGGAGACACTACCTCATTGGCAAAAGATGTCAGATATTTACCGACCACAAGAGTCTCAAGTATATATTCACTCAACCGGAATTAAACCTTCGACAGCGAAGATGGCTCGAGTTGGTAAAGGATTATGATCTTGGAATAAATTACCATCTCGGTTGTCGGTGGAAACGACACCTATGGGATCACTGGGACCCCTTCTATGGTTGGCGGGCGCGGGGTTGTGCAAAGAGCGGGTCTGGCAGGAAGCACAAGGATCATTTACCCAGGTTCGGGCCGCGAGGATGCGTAAAATCCTAGTTCTGCTTTGGTGTATGTATTTGAGTGTTCTTGAGTTCTTGAACTAGCTACGGTGTGTCTGTAGTCCAAAAGATCTGAATCCTTCTCCTGGTCGCCTCGGGCCTCCTTTTATAGACAAAAGAGGTCGCCACAGTGGCACACAGGAGGTGGAAAGGTGTACAGTGGATGAGTCTATCCTCTGGCACCGTCGGACAAACACATTTAATGTGCTGCCGACGTGCCCCTCTTGCTTTATTGGGGACGGCAAGGAAGCTCGTCCCAGCTGTCGCCGCCTCGCCTGGCTGCAATGCGCGTCCGGGCTGACGAGGAGTTGTAGCGCCACGTTCGCTGGCAGCTGGGCTGGCGCGGTGGTGGAGTCTTCACGAAGATCTACATGCCACCACACAGGTGCTAGCTGAGTCGGCGTAGAGGCCGCATGCTGCCACGCAGGTGCCTGCCCAGCTGGTTGAGCTAGCAGCTGCGTGGGAGCGGCGATGTAGTCTTGGCAGACGTGGGCCTGGCCGTGGCCCCGCAAGCGTCCTCGGCGAGGGCCTTGCCGGGGACCCGGCAAGGGTCTTGCCACGGCACTGTGGTCGTCCCCGGAAAGGCTCTTGCCGGGGGTCTCGTGGATCTCCTCGGCAAGGATCTCGCCAAGGGTCGTCGTCTTCTGGTCCTCATCTGATCTTGTGTGTTTATGATCTTGACGAAGATCTGCGTGCCACCACAGAGGTGCCTCCCGAGCCTTGGTTCCAATGTGGATGGTTGGTGGTGTTGGAACCCGCGGGCTCAAGGGTGGCTTGCTCCGCTGGCATCGGGCAAGGTGCCCCGGCAAGGGTGTTGCCGGGGGAATCCACCTCGCCCTCTTCCTCTTTGTGTCTCTTGGTCTTGGCGTTGCTTTGGTTGCCTTGCGCTTCGGCTTCCCCCTTCTGCCCTGCTCAGTGTGGCCGTGGGCGCGGCTCTGACTGCCCGTGCACAAGTAAAGGGGTAAAAAGGAGTGCCCTACTTTCGGTGGAAACGACACCTATGGGATCACTGGGACCCCTTCTACGGTTTGCGGGCACGGGGTTGTGCAAAGAGCGGGTCTGGCAGGAAGCACAAGGATCGTTTACCCAGGTTCGGGCCGCGAGGATGCGTAAATCCCTAGTCCTGCTTTGGTGTATGTATTTGAGTGTTCTTGAGTTCTTGAACTAGCTACGGTGTGTCTCTAGTCCAAAAGATCCGAATCCTTCTCCTGGTCGCCTCGGGCCTCCTTTTATAGACAAAAGGGGTCAACACAGTGGCACACAGGAGGTGGAAAGGTGTACAGTGGATGAGTCTGTCCTCTGGCACCGTCGGACAAACGCATTTAATGCGCTGCCGACGTGCCCCTCTTGCTTTATTGGGGACGGCAAGGAAGCTCGTCCCAGCTATTGCTGCCTCACCTGGCTGTGACGCGCGTCTGGGATGACGAGGCATTGTAGCACCACGTTGGCTGGCTGCTGGGCTGGCGCAGTGGTGGAGTCTTCACAAAGATCTGCATGCCACCACGTAGGTGCTAGCTGAGTCGGCGTAGAGGCCGCATGCTGCCACGCAGGTGCCTGCCAAGCTGGTTGAGCTAGCAGCTGCGTGGGAGCGGCGGTGTAGTCTTGGCAGACATGGGCCTGGCCGTGGCCCCGCAAGCGTCCTCGGCAAGGGCCTTACCGGGGCCCCGGTGGTCTCTCTCAAGCAACCCTGCAACCAAATAACAAAGAGTCTCTTGTGTCCCCAGCACACCCAATACAATGGTAAATTGTATAGGTGCACTAGTTCGGCGAAGAGATGGTGATACAAGTGCAATATGGATGATAGATATAGGTTTTTCTAATCTGAAAATAACAAGGTAGCAAGTGGTAAAAGTGAGCGTAAACGGTATTGCAATGCTAGGAAACAAGGCCTAGGGTTCATACTTTCACTAGTGCAAGTTCTCTCAACAATAATAACATAATTGAATCATATAACTATCCCTCAACATGCAACAAAGAGTCACTCCAAAGTCACTAATAGCGGAGAACAAACGAAGAGATTATGGTAGGGTATGAAACCACCTCAAAGTTATTCTTTCCAATCAATCCGTTGGGCTATTCCTGTAAGTGTCACAAACAGCCCTAGAGTTCGTACTAGAATAACACCTTAAGACACACATCAACCAAAATCCTAATGTCACCTAGATACTCCAATGTCACCTCAAGTATCCGTGGGTATGATTATACGATATGCATCACACAATCTCAGATTCATCTATTCAACCAACACATAGGACCTCAAAGAGTGCCCCAAAGTTTCTACCGGAGAGTCAAGACGAAAACTTGTGCCAACCCCTATGCGTAGGTTCATGGGCGGAACCCGCAAGTTGATCACCAAAACATACATCAAATGAATCACGTGATATCCCATTGTCACCATAGATACGCACGGCAAGACATACATCAAGTGTTCTCAAATCATTAAAGACTCAATCTGATAAGATTACTTCAAAGGGAAAACTCAATCCATTACAAGAGAGTAGAGGGGGAGAAGCAACATAAGATCCAACTATAATAGGAAAGCTCGCGATACATCAAGATCGTGCCAAATCAAGAACACGAGAGAAAGAGATCAAACACATAGCTACTGGTACATACCCTCAGCCCCGAGGGTGAACTACTCCCTCCTCGTCATGGAGAGCGTCGGGATGATGAAGATAGCCACCGGTGAGGGTTCCCCCCTCCGGCTGGGTGCCGGAACAGGGTCCCGATTCGTTTTTGGTGGCTACAGAGGCTTGCGGCGGCGGAACTCCCGATCTATTCTGTTCCCCGATCGTTTTAGGGTATATTGATATATATGCGGAAGAAGTACGTTAGGGGAGCCACGAGGGGCCCACGAGGGTGGAGGGCGCGCCCCCTGCCTCGTGCCTTCCTCATTGCTTTCTTGACGTGGACTCCAAGTCTCCCGGGTTGCTTTCCTTCCAAAAATAACTTCTCCAGAAGGTTTCATTCTGTTTCGACTCCGTTTGATATTCCTTTTCTTCGAAACATTGAAACAAGGGGAAAAAACAGGAACTGGCACTGGGCTCTGGGTCAATAGGTTAGTCCCAAAAATAATATAAAAGTGTTTAATAAAGCCCATAAACATCCAAAACAGATAATATAATAGCATGGAACAATAAAAAGTTATAGATACGTTGGAGACGTATCAGCATCCCCAAGCTTAATTCCTGCTCGTCCTCGAGTAGGTAAATGATAAAAACAGAATTTTTGATGTGGAATGCTACCTAACATATTTCTTAATGTAATTTTCTTTATTGTGGCATGAATATTCAGATCCATAAGATTCAAGACAGAAGTTTAATATTGACATAAAAATAATAATACTTCAAGCATACTAACTAAGCAATTATGTCTTCTTAAAATAACATGGCCAAAGAAAGTTTTCCCTACAAAATCATATAGTCTGGCTATGCTCTATCCTCACCACACAAAGTATTTAAATCATGCACAACCCCGATGACAAGCCAAGCAATAGTTTCATACTTTTGGTGTTCTCAAACTTTTTCAATCTTCACGCAATACATGAGCGTGAGCCATGGACATAGCACTATATGTGGAATAGAATGGTGGTTGTGGAGAACACAAAAAGGAGGGAGAAGATAGTCTCACATCAACTAGGCGTATCAACGGGCTATGGAGATGCCCATTAACAGATATCGATGTGAGTGAGTAGGGATTGCCATGCAACGGATGCACTAGAGCTGTAAGTAAATGAAAGCTCAACAAGAGAAAATAAGTGGGTGTAGAGTGCTACTTGGCATAATTTCAATGTAATTCTTCTTAATTGTGGTATGAATATTCAGATCCGAAAGATTCAAGATAAAAGTTCATATTGACATAAAAATAATAATACTTCAAGCATACTAACTAAGCAATCATGTCTTCTCAAAATAACATGGCCAAAGAAAGTTATCCCTACAAAATCATATAGTCTGGCTATGCTCTATCTTCACCACACAAAGTACTTAAATCATGCACAACCCCGATGACAAGCCAAGCAATTGTTTCATACTTTTGACATTTTCAAAACTTTTTCAATCTTCACGCAATACATGAGCGTGAGCCATGGACATAGCACTATATGTGGAATAGAATGGTGGTTGTGGAGAAGACAAAAAGGGAGAAGATAGTCTCACATCAACTAGGCGTATCAACGGGCTATGGAGATGCCCATCAATAGATATCAATGTGAGTGAGTAGGGATTGCCATGCAACGGATGCACTAGAGCTATAAGTATATGAAAGCTCAACAAAGGAAACTAAGTGGGTGTGCATCCAACTCGCTTGCTCACGAAGACCTAGGGCATTTTGAGGAAGCCCATCATTGGAATATACAAGCCATGTTCTATAATGAAAAGTTCCCACTAGTATATGAAAGTGACAAAACAAGAGACTCTCTATCATAAAGATCATGGTGCTACTTTGAAGCACAAGTGTGGTAAAAGGATAGTACCATTGTCCCTTCTCTCTTTTTCTCTCATTTTTTTTTATTTGGGCCTTCTCTTCTTTTTTTATGGCCTCTTTTTTTCGTCCGGAGTCTCATCCCGACTTGTGGGGCAATCATCGTCTCCATCATCCTTTCCTCACTAGGACAATGCTCTAATAATGATGATCATCACACTTTTATTTACTTACAACTCAAGAATTACAACTCGATACTTAGAACAAAATATGACTATATGAATGCCTCCGGTGGTGTACCGGGATGTGCAATGACTCATGAGTGGCATGTATGAAAGAATTATGAATGGTGGCTTTGCCACAAATACAATGTCAACTACATGATCATGCAAAGCAATATGGCAATGATGGAACGTGTCATAATAAACGGAACTGTGGAAAGTTGCATGGCAATATATCTCGGAATGGCTATGGAAATGGCATGATAGGTAGGTACGGTGGCTGTTTTGAGGAAGGTATATGGTGGGTGTATGATACCGGCGAAAAGTGCGCGGTATTAGAGAGGCTAGCAATGGTGGAAGGAAGAAAAGTGCGTATAATTCATGGACTCAACATTAGTCATAAAGACCTCATATACTTATTGCAAAAGTCTAGAAGTTATCAAAGCAAAGTATTACGCGCATGCTCCTAGGGGGATAGATTGGTAGGAAAAGGCCATCGCTCGTCCCCGACCGCCACTCATAAGGAGGACAATCAATAAATAAGTCATGCTCCGACTTCATCACATAACGGTTCACCATACGTGCATGCTACGGGAATCACAAACTTTAACACAAGTATTTCTCAAATTCACAACTACTCAGCTAGCATGACTCTAATATCACCATCTTCATATCTCAAAACAATCATAAGGAATCAAACTTCTCATAGTATTCAATGCACTTTATATGAAAGTTTTTATTATATCTCTCTTGGATGCCCATCATACTAGGACTAAATTCATAACCAAAGCAAATTACCATGCTGTTTAGGACTCTCAAAATAATATAAGTGAAGCATGAGAGTTCATCTATTTCTTCAAAATAAAACCACCATCGTGCTCTAAAAGATATAAGTGAAGATCAATGAGTAGCCAAATAATTATGCAACTAAGTGCAGACTCTCTAACATTTAAGAATTTCAGATCTTGGTATTTTATTCAAACAGCAAGCAAAGCTAAAGGAAATAAAATGATGCTCCAAGCAAAACACATATCATGTGGTGAATAAAAATATAGCTCCAAGTAAAGTTACCGATGAACGAAGACGAAAGAGGGGATGCCATCCGGGGCATCCCCAAGCTTAGGCTCTTGGTTGTCCTTGAATATTACCTTGGGGTGCCTTGGGCATCCCCAAGCTTAGGCTCTTGCCACTCCTTATTCCATAGTCCATCGAATCTTCACCCAAAACTTGAAAACTTCACAACACAAAACTCAACAGAAAACTCGTAAGCTCCGTTAGCGAAAGAAAACAAAACACCACTTCAAGGTACTGTAATGAACTCATTCTTTATTTGTATTGGTGTTAAATCTGCTGTATTCCAACTTCTCTATGGTTTATAAACTATTTTACTAGCCATAGATTCATCAAAATGAGCAAACAACACACGAAAAACAGAATCTGTCAAAAACAGAACTGTCTGTAGTAATTAGTAACTAACGCAAACTTCTGGAACTCAAAAAATTCTAAACTAAATTGTTGGACCTGAGGAATTTGTCTAGTAATCATATGAAAAAAGAATCAACTAAATAGCACTCTCGAGTAAAAGGTTGAAGCTAATCTCGTGAGCGCTAAAGTTTCTGTTTTTTACAGCATGATCATAAAGACTTCACCCAAGTCTTCCCAAAGGTTCTACTTGGCACAAACACTAATTAAGACATAAAACCACATCTAAAAAGAAGCTAGATGAATTATTTATTACTAAACAGAACCAAAAATCAAGAAACTAATATAAAATTGGGTTGCCTGCCAACAAGCACTATCGTTTAACGCCCCTTGCTAGGCATGATGATTTCAATGATGCTCACATAAGACATAAGAATTGAAACATAAAGAGAGCATCATGAAGAATATGACTAGCACATTTAAGTTTAACCCACTTCCTATGCATAGGGATTTTGTGAGCAAACAACTTATGGGAACAATGATCAACTAGCATAGGAAGGCAAAACAAGCATAACTTCAAAACTTTAAGCACATAGAGAGGAAACCTGATATTATTGCAATTCCTACAAGCATACATTCCTCCCTCATAATAATTTTCAGTAGCATCATGAATGAATTCAACAATATAACCAGCACCTAAAGCATTCTTTTCATGGTCTACTTGCATAGAAATTTTATTACTCTCCACATAAGCAAATTTCCTCTCATGGATAATAGTGAGAGCAAACTCAACAAAATAACTATCATGTGATTGAAAATTAAGATCAAGATGACAAGTTTCATGGTTATCATTATTCTTTAAAGCATATGTGTCATCACAATAATCATCATAGATAGGAGGCATGCTTTCATCATAGTAAATTTGCTCCTCAAAGCTTGGGGGACAAAAAGTATCATCTTCATCAAACATAGCTTCCCCAAGCTTGTGGCTTTGCATATCATAAGCATCATGGGTATTCAAAGAATTCATACTAACAACATTGCAATCATGCTCATCATTCACATATTTTATGCCAAGCATTCTGTGTAATTCTTCTTCTAGTACTTGAGCACAATTTTCCTTTCCATCATTTTCACGAAAGATATTAAAAAGATGAAGCATATGAGGCACCCTTAATTCCATTTTTTTGTAGTTTTCTTTTATAAACTAAACTAGTGATAAAACAAGAAACTAAAAGATTCGATTGCAAGATCAAAACATATACCTTCAAGCACTCACCTCCCCGGCAACGGCGCCAGAAAAGAGTCTTGATGTCTACTACACAACCTGCTTCTTGTAGACGTTGTTGGGCCTCCAAGTGCAGAGGTTTGTAGAACAGTAGAAAATGTCCCTCTAGTGGATGACCTAAGGTTTATCAATCCGTGGGAGGTGTAGGATGAAGATGGTCTCTCTCAAGCAACCCTGCAACCAAATAACAAAGAGTTTCTTGTGTCCCCAACACACCCAATACCATGGTAAATTGTATAGGTGCACTAGTTCGGCGAAGAGATGGTGATACAAGTGCAATATGGATGATAGATATAGGTTTTTGTAATATGAAAACAGCAAGGTAGCAAGTGGTAAAAGTGAGTGTAAACGGTATTGCAATGCTAGGAAACAAGGCCTAGGGTTCATACTTTCACTAGTGCAAGTTCTCTCAACAATAATAACATAAATGGATCATATAACTATCCCTCAACATGCAACAAAGAGTCACTCCAAAGTCACTAATAGCGGAGAACAAACGAAGAAATTATGGTAGGGTACGAAACCACCTCAAAGTTATTCTTTCCAATCAATCCGTTGGGCTATTCCTATAAGTGTCACAAACAGCCCTAGAGTTCGTACTAGAATAACACCTTAAGACACACATCAACCAAAACCCTAATGTCACCTAGATACTCCAATGTCACCTCAAGTATCCGTGGGTATGATTATACGATGTGCATCACACAATCTCAGATTCATCTATTCAACCAACACATAGAACCTCAAAGAGTGCCCCAAAGTTTCTACCGGAGAGTCAAGACGAAAACGTGTGCCAACCCCTATGCATAGGTTTATGGGCGGAACCCGCAAGTTGACCACCAAAACATACATCAAATGAATCACGTGATATCCCATTATCACCACAGATACGCACGGCAAGACATACATCAAGTGTTCTCAAATCATTAAAGACTCAATCCGATAAGATTACTTCAAAGGGAAACTCAATCCATAAGAAGAGAGTAGAGGGGGAGAAGCAACATAAGATCCAACTATAATAGCAAAGCTCGCGATACATCAAGATCGTGCCAAATCAAGAACATGAGAGAGAGAGATCAAACACATAGCTACTGGTACATACCCTCAGCCCCGAGGGTGAACTACTCCCTCCTCGTCGTGGAGAGCGCCGGGATGATGAAGATAGCCACCGGTGAGGGTTCTTGCGGCGGCGGAAATCCCGATCTATTCTGTTCCCCGATCGTTTTAGGGTATATGGATATATATAGGCGGAAGAAGTACGTCAGGGGAGCCACGAGGGGCCCACGAGGGTGGAGGCCGCGCCCAGGGGGGTGGGCGCGCCCCCTGCCTTGTGCCTTCCTTGTTGCTTTCTTGACGTGGACTCCAAGTCTCCCGGGTTGCTTTCCTTCCAAAAATAACTTCTCTAGAAGGTTTCATTCCGTTTCGACTCCGTTTGATATTCCTTTTCTTCGAAACACTGAAACAAGGAAAAAAACAGGAACTGGCACTGGGTCAATAGGTTAGTCCCAAAAATAATATAAAAGTGTTTAATAAAGCCCATAAACATCCAAAACAGATAATATAATAGCATGGAACAATCAAAAATTATAGATACATTGGACACGTATCACCCGGCAAGGGTCTTGCAGCGGCACCGTGGTCGTCCCCGGCAAGGGTCTTGCCGGGGGTCTCGTGGATCTCCTCGGCAAGGATCTCGCCAAGGGTCGTCGTCTTCTCGTCCTCATCTGATCTTGTGTGTTTATGATCTTGACGAAGATCTGCATGCCACCACAGAGGCACCTCCCGAGCCTTGGTTCCAATGTGCATGGTTGGTGGTGTTGGAACCCGCGAGCTCAAGGGTGGCTTGCTCTGCTGGTGTCGGGCAAGTTGCCCCGGCAAGGCTCTTGCCGGGGCTGCAGAGGCTGCCCCGGCAAGGGTCTTGCCGGGGGAATCCACCTCGCTCTCTTGCTCTTTGTGTATCTTGGTATTGGCATTGCTTTGGTTGCCTTGCGCTTCGGCTTCCCCCTTTTGCCCTGCTCAGTGTGGCCGTGGGCGCGGCTCTGACTGTCCGTGCACAAGTAAAGGGGTAAAAAGGAGTGCCCCTACTTTTGTACACCGACAGGAGCCCCCGGGCCTGGGCCACACATAAGCTCGACACATTGTTGGGCCTGGCCCACAACGGTGCGCGGGCAGGTGGGGCGGATTTTTACCGCGGTAACTTTTTCGCTCGCTTGCGCTTCCCCACGACCCCCGTTGAATGCGCGTCGTGGAGGGTCGTGCGTAACATGGGGGTCATGCGTGGGATGGTTCCCACATGCATGCGTCACGTCACAGTAAAGAGGCGGCTCGCGCCTTCCCCATAAAAAGAGGGGAACACAGAGGCGCGACTCATTTACTGAGCGGACTCGGGTCGCGGTCTTCAAGGCATCTGCGCCCCACAATCACGGGGTGGGGAACGGTTGCCTCACCCGACCCCTCGATAGCTGCTTGCTCGCCATGTGTTCTCGATGCCTTTAAGGTGGCAGGCGGTGGAGCCAGGAAACCGGGCCGTCACTGATTGGAGCAGCGGCTCGGTCCTGATTCCCTGCGCCCCCGACAGCCGGATTGGTTGAGTGGGGCGGCTGAGCCCCGATCCCGCCCCTTTATAAAGGGGGGGGATCGGGATGGCACCCCACATTCTATCATCATCCATCTCCTTCCACCTCGTCTCCTTCCTTCCATCTGCCATGGCGAGAGGAGGCGCTGGTCCTTCGACGGTGGCAGCGAGGGTCTCTGCTCGACAGCGCGTCCCTCCTCGCCAAGAGCTCGCGGCGGCGAGGCCGGCCACGAGAGGAAGGGGGTGGGGGCGAGGCCGAGGTCGCTGTGGCGCTCGGGGAAGTGGGGGACGGGGCGGCGCACCGGCCTTGCCTCCGCTAGCGATGCCTCCTCCAACGGAGGGCCACGTCGCGGACCAGCCCCATGAGTTCTTCATCAGGCTGCGTCGTGCACCGCGCCGTCGTCTTCGTCTCCCCACCCCATTCGCTCGGGAGATGGAGCTCGACCCGCCACAGACCCTCAGGTTGCATATGAGGGGCTGCGGGAATGGCGGCACGCAGGTCGACGTCGACTTTCCCGCTCCTCACGTCATGTACCTTCGTCGTGGGTGGAAGACATTCGCTCGTGTCCACAGCCTGACGGCGGGGCTCTTTCTCTACTTCAAATTAATGGAGAACAGCCTGCTCTCCGTCAAGGTCTTTGGGGACCTTGGAACTCGCCTAAAGTGCTGCGTGGAGAGCTCCTCCGATGATGAAGACTCTTCCTCGAGCAGGAGTGACGAGGACGACAGCGACAGCGACGACGAGGGCGTCGAGCGAGGCGACGCCGACCTTGACTCTGACTGACCGTGTCATCCCTTCATCGGCTACGCGCCCTGCCAAGGGCCTTCCTTGTCAAGCTCTCCATCAGCGCGTTCCCCGCCGCCTCCTTGGCGGCTGGCGTAGGAGGGCCGAAGAAGACGAAGAAGGCGGGCCGTCAAGTCAGAGTACACGGGCACCGACGCCTTCATTGCGTATTGTCGGCCTGCTGCCTCATCTTTTGGCTCCTCTCCCGGCATTGGGATGCTCTCCTGGTGTCTTCTGCTGCTCGTACCTCACCTAGGCACTCTTTTTGCCCTCCGGCTACCTTGTTCCATCTTCTGAGGAGAGGGACAAGAAAGGGATTATGGGCATCTTATCTCTTTTTAGTTTGTAAGCCTCCGGGCACTTGTTAGATTTAAAACTTGTAATCCCCTTGCTCATGTTTTTCATCCCGTATGAACTGTACCTGTATGGGACATTTTAATGAAAAAGGGTGCTTGCCGGGTTCTTTGTGCGTGAGCGAGGCCCATGCCAAGGAGTGAATCCTTGTTATTTTTAAGATAAACATTGTTGCCCGGCAACAGGCCTTGCCGTCTGAAGGAAATATGCCCTAGAGGCAATAATAAAGTTATTATTTATTTCCTTATTACATGATAAATTTTTATTATTCATGCTAGAATTGTATTAACCGGAAACATGATACATGTGTGAATAAATAGACAAACAGAGTGTCACTAGTATGCCTCTACTTGACTAGCTCGTTGATCAAAGATGGTTATGTTTCCTAGCCATAGACATGAGTTGTCATTTGATTAACGGGATCACATCATTAGGAGAATGATGTGATCTACTTGACCCATTCCGTTAGCTTAGCACTTGATCGTTTAGTATTCTGCTGTTGCTTTCTTCATGACTTATACATGTTCATATGACTATGAGATTATGCAACTCCCGTTTACCGGAGGAACACTTTGTGTGCTACCAAACGTCACAACGTAACTGGGTGATTATAAAGGTGCTCTACATGTGTCTCCGAAGGTACTTGTTGGGCTGGCGTATTTCGAGATTAGGATTTGTTACTCCGATTATCGGAGAGGTATCTCTGGGCCCACTCGGTAATGCACATCACTATAAGCCTTGCAAGCATTGTAACTAATGAGTTAGTTGCGGGATGATGTATTACGAAACGAGGAAAGAGACTTGCCGGTAGCGAGATTGAACCAGGTATTGAGATACCGACGATCAAATCTCGGGCAAGTAACATACCGATGACAAAGGGAACAACGTATGTTGTTATGCGGTTTGACCGATAAAGATCTTCGTAGAGTATGTAGGAGCCAATATGAGCATCCAGGTTCCGCTATTGGTTATTGACCGGAGACGTGTCTCGGTCATGTCTACATAGTTCTCGAACCCGTAGGGTCCGCACGCTTAAAGTTTGATGATGATTTATATTATGAGTTATGTGATTTGATGTATCGAAGGTAGTTCGGAGTCCCGGATGAGATCGGGGACATGACGAGGAGTCTCGAAATGGTTGAGACGTAAAGATCGATATATTGGACGACTATATTCGGACATCGGAAAGGTTCCGAGTGATTCGGGTATTTTCGGAGTACCGGGAGTTACGGGAATTCACCGGGAGAAGTAGTGGGCCTTATTGGGCCATAAGGGAATAGAGGAGGGAGGCCAAAAGGAAGGAGGCGCGCGCCCCCCCTCTGGTCCGAATTGGGCAAGGGGTGCAACCCCCTTTTCCTTCTCCCTCTCCCCCTCTTTCCTTCTCTCCTACTCCGGAAAGGAATGGGGAATCCTACTAGGACTTGGGAGTCCTAGTAGGACTCCCCACACTTGGCGCGCCCCCTCTAGGGCCGGCCTCTCCCTCCCTCCTTTATATACGGGGGTAGGGGGGGCACCTCTAGACACAACAATTGATCTCTTGATCTCTTAGCCGTGTGCGGTGCCCCCCCTCCACCATATTCCACCTCGATAATATCGTACCGGTGCTTAGGCGAAGCCCTGCGTCGGTAGCATCATCATCACCGTCACCACGCCGTCGTGCTGACGGAACTCTCCCTCAAAGCTCGGCTGGATCGAAGTTCGAGGGACGTCATCGAGCTGAACGTGTGCTGAACTCGGAGGTGCCGTACGTTCGGTACTTGATCGGTTGGATCGTGAAGAAGTACGACTACATCAACCGCGTTGTGCTAACGCTTCCGCTTTCGGTCTACGAGGGTGCGTGGACACACTCTCCCCTCTCGTTGCTATGCATCACCATGATCCTGTGTGTGCGTAGGAAATTTTTTGAAATTACTACGTTCCCCAACAGTGGCATCCGAGCCTGGTTTTATGCGTAGATGTTTATGCACGAGTAGAACACAAGTGAGTTGTGGGCGATACAAGTCATACTGCTTACCAGCATGTCATACTTTGGTTCGGCGGTATTGTTGGATGAAGCGGCCCGGACCGACATTACGCGTATGCTTACGCGAGACTGGTTCTACCGACGTGCTTTGCACACAGGTGGCTGGCGGGTGTCAGTTTCTCCAACTTTAGTTGAACCGAGTGTGACTACGCCCGGTCCTTGAGAAGGTTAAAACAACACTAACTTGACGATCTATCGTTGTGGTTTTGATGCGTAGGTAAGAACGGTTCTTGCTCAGACCGTAGCAGCCACGTAAAACTTGCAACAACAAAGTAGAGGACGTCTAACTTGTTTTTGCAGGGCATGTTGTGATGTGATATGGTTAAGACATGATGCTAAATTTTATTGTATGAGATGATCATGTTTTGTAACCGAGTTATCGGCAACTGGCAGGAGCCATATGGTTGTCGCTTTATTGTACGCAATGCAATCGCCCTGTAATGCTTTACTTTATCACTAAGCTGTAGTGATAGTCGTAGAAGCATAAGATTGGCAAGACGACAACGATGCTGCGATGGAGATCAAGGTGTCGCCCCGGTGACGATGGTGATCACGACAGTGCTTCGGAGATGGAGATCACAAGCACAAGATGATGATGGCCATATCATATCACTTATATTGATTGCATGTGATGTTTATCTTTTATGCATCTTATCTTGCTTTGATTGACGGTAGCATTATAAGATGATCTCTCACTAAATTATCAAAGTATAAGTGTTCTCCCTGAGGATGCACCGTTGCGAAAGTTCTTCGTGCTGAGACACCACGTGATGATCGGGTGTGATAGGCTCTACGTTCAAATACAACGGGTGCAAAACAGTTGCACACGCGGAATACTCAGGTTAAACTTGACGAGCCTAGCATATAACAGATATGACCTCGGAACACGGAGACCGAAAGGTCGAGCGTGAATCATATAGTAGATATGATCAACGTAGTGATGTTCACCGTTGAAACTACTCCATCTCACGTGATGATCGGACATGGTTTAGTTGATATGGATCACGTGATCACTTAGAGGATTAGAGGGATGTCTATCTAAGTGGGAGTTCTTTAATAATTTGATTAACTGAACTTTAATTTATCATGAACTTAGTACCTGATAGTATTTTGCATGTCTATATTGTAGATCAATAGCTCGGTTTAGCTCCCCTGTTTTTATTTTTATATGTTCCTAGAGAAAACTAAGTTGAAAAATGTTAGTAGCAATGATGCGGATTGGATCCGTGATCTGAGGATTATCCTCATGCTGCACAGAAGAATTATGTCCTTGATGCACCGCTAGGTGACAGGCCGATTGCAGGAGCAAATGCGGACGTTATGAACATTTGGCAAGCTCGATATGATGACTACTTGATAGTTCAGTGCACCATGCTTTACGGCCTAGAATCGTGGCTTCAAAGACGTTTTTGAAACACCACGGAACATATGAGATGTTCCAAGAGTTGAAATTAGTATTTCAGACTCATGCCCTTGTCGAAAGGTATGAGACCTTTGACAAGTACTTCGCCTACAAGATGGAGGAAAATAGCTCAGCTAGTGAGCATGTGCTCAGAATGTGAGTACTACAATCACATGAATCAAGTGGGAGTTAATCTTCCAGATAAGATAGTGATTGAGAGAGTTCTCTAGTCACTATCACCAAGTTACTAGAACTTCGTGATGAACTATAATATTCAAGGGATAACGGAAACGATTCCCAAGCTCTTCGTGATGTTGAAATTGACGAAGGTAGAAATCAAGAAAAGCATCAAGTGTTGATGGTTGACAAGACCACTAGTTTCAAGAAAAGGGGCAAAGGGAAGAAGGGGAACTTCAAGAAGAACGGCAAGCAAGTTGCTGCTCAAGTGAAGAAGCCCATGTCTAGACCTAAGCCTGAGACTAAGTGCTTCTACTGCAAAGGGACTGGTCACTGGAAGCGGAACTGCCCCAAGTATTTGGTGGATAAGAAGGATGGCAAAGTGAACAAAGGTATATTTGATATACATGATATTGATGTGTACTTTACTAGTGTTTATAGCAACCTCTCGGCATTTTGATACTGGTTCAGTTGCTAAGAGTAGTAACTCGAAACGGGAGTTGCAGAATGAACAGGAACTAGTTAAGGGCGAGGTGACGATGTGTGTTGGAATGAATTCCAAGATTGATATGATCATCATCGCACATTCCCTATACTTTCGGGATTAGTGTTGAACCTAAATAAGTGTTATTTGGTGTTTGCGTTAAGCATGAATATGATTTGATCATGTTTATTGCAATACGGTTATTCATTTAAGTTACAGAATAATTGTTGTTCTGTTTACATGAATAAAACCTTTTATGGTCATACACCCAATGAAAATGGTTTCTTGGATCTCGATCGTAGTGATACACATAATCATAATATTGAAGCCAAAAGATGCAAAGTTAATAATGATAGTGCAACTTATTTGTGGCACTGCCGTTTAGGTCATATTGGTGTAAAGCGCATGAAGAAACTCCATGCTAATGGACTTTTGGAATCACGTGATTATGAATCACTTGATGCTTGCGAACCATGCCTCATGGGCAAGATGACTAAGACTCCGTTCTCCGGGACAATGGAGCGAGCAACAGATTTGTTTGAAATCATACATACTGATGTATGTGGTCCGATGAATATTGAGGCTCGCGGCGGGTATCATTATTTTCTGATCTTCACAGTTGATTTGAGCAGATATGGGTATATCTACTTGATGAAACACAAGTCTGAAACATTTGAAAAGTTCAAAGAATTTCAGAGTGAAGTGGAGAATCATCGTAACAAAAATAAAAGTTTCCACGATATGATCGCAGAAGTAAGATATTTGAGTTACGAGTTTGGCCTTCAGTTAAAACAATGTGAAATAGTTTCACTACTCACGCCACCTGGAACACCACAGTGTAATGGTGTGTCCGAACGTCGTCACCGTACTTTATTAAGATATAGTGCGATCTATGATGTCTCTTACCGATCTACCACTATCGTTTTGGGGTTATGCATTAGAGACAGCTACATTCACGTTAAATAGGGCACCATCTAAATCCGTTGAGACGACACCGTATGAACTATGGTTTGGCAAGAAACCTAAGCTGTCATTTCTTAAAGGTTGGGGTTGCAATGCTTATGTGAAAAAAATTCAACCAGATAAGCTCAAACCCAAATCGGAGAAGTGCGTCTTCATAGGATACCAAAAAAAATGTTGGGTACACCTTCTATCACATATCCGAAGGCAAGATATTCGTTGCTGAGTTTGGAATTTTCTAGAGAAGGAGTTTCTCTCGAAAGAAGTGAGTGGGAGGAAAGTAGAACTTGATGAGGTAACTATACTTGCTCCCTTATTGGAAAGTAGTTCATCACATAAACCAGTTCCTGTGACACCTACACCAATTAGTAAGGAAGCTAATGATGATGATCATGAAACTTCAGATCAAGTTACTACCGAACCACGTAGGTCAACCAGAGTAAGATCCGCACCAGAGTGGTACGGTAATCCTGTTCTGGAAGTCATGTTACTTGACCATGACAAACCTATGAACTATGAGGAAGCGATGATGAGCCCAGATTCCGCAAAATGGCTTGAGGCCATGAAATCTGAGATGGGATCCATGTATGAGAACAAAGTGTGGACTTTGATTGACTTGCCCAATGATCGGCGAGCCATTGAAAATAAATGTATCTTCAAGAGGAAGACGGACGCTGATAGTAGTGTTACTATCTACAAAGCTAGAATTGTCGCAAAAGGTTTTCGACAAGTTCAAGGTGTTGACTACGATGAGAATATCTCACTCGTATCTATGCTTAAGTTTGTCCGAATAATGTTAGCAATTGCCGCATTTTATGAAATCTGGCAAATGGATAAACAAAAATGCATTCCTTAATGGATTTATTAAAGAAGAGTTGTATATGATGCAACCAGAAGGTTTTGTCAATCCTAAAGGTGCTAACAAAATATGCAAGCTCCAGCGATCCATCTATGGACTGGTGCAAGCATCTCGGAGTTGGAATATACGCTTTGATAAATTGATCAAAGCATATAGTTTTATACAGACTTGCGGTGAAGCCTGTATTTACAAGAAAGTGAGTGGGAGCACTACAACATTTCTGATAAGTATATGTGAATGACATATTGTTGATCGGAAATAATGTAGAATTATTCTGCAAAGCATAAAGGAGTGTTTAAAAGGATTTTTTCAAAGAAAGACCTTGGTGAAGCTGCTTGCATATTGAGCATCAAGATCTATAGAGATAGATCAAGACGCTTGATAAGTTTTTTCAATAAGTACATACCTTGACAAGATTTTGAAGTAGTTCAAAATGGAACAGTCAAAGAAAGAGTTCTTGCCTGTGTTACAAGGTGTGAAATTGAGTAAGACTCAAAGCCCGACCACGGCAGAAGATAGAAACAGAATGAAAGTCATTCCCTATGCCTCAACCATAGGTTCTATAAAGTATGCCATTGTATACCCTACACTGATTTTGGCAAGGGAGTACAATAGTGATCTAGGAATAGATCATTGGACAGCGGTCAAAATTACCCTTAGTGGAAAAAGGATATGTGTCTCGATTATGGAGGTGACAAAAAGGTTTGTCGTAATGGGTTACGTCGATGCATGTTTTGACACTGATCCAGATGACTCTAAGTCTCAATCTGGATACATATTGAAAGTGGGAAGCTGTTAGCTAGAGTAGCTCCGCGCAGAGCATTGTTGACATAGAAATTTGCAAAATACATACGGATCTGAATGTGGCAGACCCGTTGACTAAACTTCTCTCACAAGCAAAACATGATCACACCTTAGTACTCTTTGGGTGTTAATCACATAGCGATGTGAACTAGATTATTGACTCTAGTAAACCCTTTGGGTGTTGGTCACATGACGATGTAAACTATGGGTGTTAATCACATGGTGATGTGAACTATTGGTGTTAAATCACATGGTGATGTGAACTAGATTATTGACTCTAGTGCAAGTGGGAGACTGAAGGAAATATGCCCGAGAGGCAATAATAAAGTTATTATTTATTTCCTTATTACATGATAAATGTTTATTATTCATGCTAGAATTGTATTAACCGGAAACATGATACATGTGTGAATACATAGACAAACAGAGTGTCACTAGTATGCCTCTACTTGACTAGCTCGTTGATCAAAGATATTTATGTTTCCTAGCCATAGACATGAGTTGTCATTTGATTAACGGGATCACATCATTAGGAGAATGATGTGATTGACTTGACCCATTCCGTTACCTTACCACTTGATCGTTTAGTATTCTGCTACTGCTTTCTTCATGATTTATACATGTTCCTATGACTATGAGATTATGCAACTCCCGTTTACCGGAGGAACACTTTGTGTGCTACCAAACGTCACAACGTAACTGGGTGATTATGAAGGTGCTCTACAGGTGTCTCCGAAGGTACTTGTTGGGTAGGCATATTTCGAGATTAGGATTTGTCACTCCGATTGTCGGAGAGGTATCTCTGGGCCCACTTGGTAATGCACATCACTATAAGCCTTGCAAGCATTGTAACTAATGAGTTAGTTGCGGGATGATGTATTACGGAACGAGTAAAGAGACTTGCCGGTAACGAGATTGAACTAGGTATTGAGATACCGACGATCAAATCTCGGGCAAGTAACATACCGATGACAAAGGGAACAACGTATGTTGTTATGCGGTTTGACCGATAAAGATCTTCGTAGAGTATGTAGGAGCCAATATAAGCATCCAGGTTCCGCTATTGGTTATTGACCGGAGACGTGTCTCGGTCATGTCTACATAGTTCTCGAACCCGTAGGGTCCGCACGCTTAAAGTTTGATGACGATTTGTATTATGAGTTATGTGATTTGATGTATCGAAGGTAGTTCAGAGTCCCGGATGAGATCGGGGACATGACGAGGAGTCTCGAAATGGTCCAGACGTAAAGATCGATATATTGGACGACTATATTCGGACATCGGAAAGGTTCCAAGTGATTCGGGTATTTTCGGAGTACCGGGGAGTTACGGGAATTCACCGGGAGAAGTATTAGGCCTTATTGGGCCATACGGGAATAGAGGAGGGAGGCCAAAAGGAAGCACGCCCCCCCGGTCCGAATTGGACAAGGGGTGCAACCCCCTTTTCCTTCTCCCTCTCCCCCTCTTTCCTTCTCTCCTACTCCGGTAAGGAATGGGGAATCCTACTAGGACTTGGGAGTCCTAGTAGGACTCCCCACACTTGGCGCGCCCCCTCTAGGGTCGGCCTCTCCCTCCCTCCTTTATATACGGGGGCAGGGGGCACCTCTAGACACAACAATTGATCTCTTGATCTCCTTAGCCGTGTGCGGTGCCCCCCTCCACCATATTCCACCTCGATAATATCGTAGCGGTGCTTAGGCGAAGCCTTGCGTCGGTAGCATCATCATCACCGTCACCACGCCGTCGTGCTGACGGAACTCTCCCTCAAAGCTCGCCTGGATCGGAGTTCGAGGGACGTCATCAAGCTGAACGTGTGCTGAACTCGGAGGTGTCGTACGTTCGGTACTTGATCGGTCAGATCGTGAAGAAGTACGACTACATCAACCGCATTGTGCTAATGCTTCCGTTTTCGGTCTTTGAGGGTACGTGGACACACTCTCCCCACTCGTTGGTATGCATCACCATGATCCTGTGTGTGCATAGGAATTTTTTTGAAATTACTACATTCCCCAACACCGTCCCCTTACTTCGTTCGACCATTCTCACGCTCTTGGCGGAGGAAGGGGTGAAGTAGAGTTAGGCCCTTCGTTTATTTCCTTGTCACCGCGACTGCGACCCAGTCCCGACCCAGGGAATAGTTTCTTGGTACAGAAAGAAGGGGGAGCACGGCGACCTAGGAATAAAACAAGGTTTCACACGTCCTAACTTCATATGGGAATGCACAATTGGGTATGAAAGACTTATCTGGATCCGCAGCCCCCGGCAGCCTTGGCTTGCCGTGGTTGGACTCTTACGTCTACAGCCCCTGGCAACCTTGGCTTGCCGGGGCCGGAATGTCGACTTGTTCTCTTCCTTCCAAACAGCTCAGAAGAAACGTCCATGTACCCTGCGAACCAAAGAAGACAGAAAGGAACAGAGAGACGCACACTCGACCTCTATGCTAGGGGTTAGTCCATTAACCCTAACTGAGGGAGAGACCTGACCTAGCTTGCATGCTAAAACTTAGGGCACCAGCGCTTCATTTATTTATGCTCAGGGTCTGCGCCTGGCTTTATACAGAGGGTTACATGACTCGCTGGCAAGGCTTGTACAAAAGGTGGTTTGTCATGGGGGCTGATACGTCTCCAACGTATCTATAATTTTTGATTGTTCCATGCTATATTATATTCTGTTTTGGACATTATTGGGCTTTATTATACACTTTTATATTATTTTTGGGACTAACCTATTAACCGGAAGCACAGCCCAGAATTGTTGTTTTTTGCCTATTTTAGAGTTTCGCAGAAAAAGAATATCAAACGGAGTCCAAACGGAATAAAACCTTCGTGAACGTGATTTTTGGAACGAACGTGATCCAGGGGACTTGGACCCTACGTCAAGAAAGCTACCAGGAAGCCACGAGGTAGGGGGCGCGCCTACCCCCCTGGGCGCGCCCTCCACCCTCGTGGGCCCCACGTTGCTCCACCGACGTACTCCTTCCTCCTATATATACCTACGTACCCCCAAACTACCAGATACGGAGCCAAAAACCTAATTCCACCGCAACAACTTTCTGTACCCGTGAGATCCCATCTTGGGGCCTGTTCCGGAGATCCGCCGGAGGGGGCATCGGTCACGGAGGGCTTCTACATGAACACCATAGCCTCTCCGATGATGTGTGAGTAGTTTACCTCAGACCTTCGGGTCCATAGTTATTAGCTAGATGGCTTCTTCTCTCTTTTTGGATCTCAATACAATGTTCTCCCCCTCTCTCGTGGAGATCTATTCGATGTAATCTTCTTTTGTGGTGTGTTTGTTGAGACCGATGAATTGTGGGTTTATGATCAAGTTTATCTATGAACAATATTTGAATCTTTTGAATTCTTTTATGTATGATTGGTTATCTTTGCAAGTCTCTTCGAATTATCTGTTTGGTTTGGCCTACTAGATTGATCTTTCTTGCAATGAGAGAAGTGCTTAGCTTTGGGTTCAATCTTGCGGTGTCCTTTCCCAGTGACAGTAGGGGCAGCAAGGCATGTATTATATTGTTGCCATCGAGGATAACAAGACGGGGTTTATATCATATTGCATGAGTTTATCCCTCTACATCATGTCATCTTGGTTAAAGCGTTACTCTGTTCTTATGAACTTAATACTCTAGATGCATGCTGGATAACGGTTGATGTGTGGAGTAATAGTAGTAGATGCAGGCAGGAGTCGGTCTACTTGTCTCGGACGTGATGCCTATATACATGATCATACCTAGATATTCTCATAACTATGCTCAATTCTGTCAATTGCTCAACAGTAATTTGTTCACCCACCATAAATACTTATGCTCTCGAGAGAAGCCACTAGTGAAACCTATGGCCCCCGGGTCTATTTTCCATCATATTAATCTTCCAACACTTAGCTATTTCCGTTGCCTTTTATTTTGCTTTTATTTTACTTTGCATCTTTATCATTAAAATACCAAAAATATTATTCTATCATATCTATCAGATCTCACTCTCGTAAGTGACCATGTAGGGATTGACAACCCCTTATCGCGTTGGTTGCGAGGATTTATTTGTTTGTGTAGGTGCGAGGGACTCGTGCGTGGCCTCCTACTGGATTGATACCTTGGTTCTCAAAAACTGAGGGAAATACTTACGCTACTTTGCTACATCACCCTTTCCTCTTCAAGGGAAAACCAACGCAGTGCTCAAGAGGTAGCAAGAAGGATTTCTGGCGCCGTTGCCGGGGAGTCTACGCAAAAGCCAACATACCAAGTACCCATCACAAACCCTTATCTCCTGCATTACATTATTTGCCATTTGCCTCTTGTTTTCCTCTCCCCCACTTCACCCTTGCCGTTTTATTCGCCCTCTCTTTTCCGTTTGCCTTCTTCTTTCCTTTTTGCCCCTCGCTCTTTCTACCGTTATGTCTGAAATTGGGGAAAATATTGTCGATATGGACAATAATAATGTCATGGAAAATTCTGATGCTCCTGATGAAGAACCCCTTACCTTGCATACAAAAAAAAATTCGAATTGGTAGTGGTAATATTATTGGGAAAGGGGTTATTCAGGATTTCTTTACTTGTGCCGGTGCTTTGCCCTCTATGGGCAGTTCTATCCTTCATAAAACTAATAGTCTTGCGGAAGCTATTGCCATGCTTGTAGCTGAACTTGAAAGACAATTTATGCATATGCATCCTTGCATATAGAGGATTTTCCTAGAATTTTCTAACATTGAGCACTCTTCTGTTAAGCGTGCCGCTACTATCTTTTTGGCTCATGAGTTCAGATTTATTATAAAAGAGGCCAAAGAAATCTTTGCGCATTATAGGGTGGACGCTGGATGTCCTCCCATAGAAACTATCTTATTTGATCAAGAGGAAATAGTGCGTTTTCAATCTCTAGATTATGCTGCTTTTAATGAAAACCTTAGAAAAAAGGTTCCTACCAATATTCTAATTGATAGAATTTTTAAACTTAATGATGATTTTGCTATTCGAAATAATGAGCTAGGATATTCTCTCGAGTATAGGCTCACAAAGTTCTGTCAAAAGAATGCTTATAATGATGAATTGGTTGTGCAATACGAAGGGCCGAAGGAGGAACCTATACCTCCTAAAATTGATCTTGGGGACTTTTGTCCCATTAAATTTAGCCCTTTTGATTACTTTTGCTTGCCTCAAAGGAAACTTGCTGCTGAACGTAGAGAATATGAAATGAGTTTTAATGATCTATCCTACTACTATGGCAATACCTAGATCTATCCTTGTTTTTATGCCTAGCTAGGGGCGTTAAACGATAGCGCTTGTTGGGAGGCAACCCAATTTTATTTTGAGTTTTTTTGCTTTAGCTTCTGTTTAGGAACAAATTTTTGTTCTAACCTCTGGTTAGATGTGTTTTTTTTGTTTCAGTTAGTGTTTGTGCCAAGTTAAACCTATAGGATCTTATTGGATAATAGTTATTTGATCTTGCTGAAAATTCCAGAAACTTTCTGTTCACGAAAATAATTGTTAAAAATCACTAGAACGTGATAAAATATTGATTCCAATTGCTGCTGATCAATAAACAAATTTTCTAGGTCGTCCTATTTTGGCTGAATTTTTGAAGTTCCAGAAGTTTGCGTTAGTTACAGATTACTACAGACTGTTCTGTTTTTGACAGATTCTGTTTTTCATGTGTTGTTTGCTTATTTTGATGAATCTATGGCTAGTAAAATAGTTTATAAACCATAGAGAATTTGGAATACAGTAGGTTTAACACCAATATAAATAAAGAATGAGTTCATTACAGTACCTTGAAGTAGTCTTTTGTTTTCTTTCGCTAACGGAGCTCACGAGATTTTCTGCTGAGTTTTGTGTTGTGAAGTTTTCAAGTTTTGGATGAAAGATTTGATGGATTATGGAACAAGGAGTGGCAAGAGCCTAAGCTTGGGTATGCCCAAGGCACCCCAAGATAATCTAAGGACACCTAAAAGCCAAAGCTTGGGGATGCCCCAGAAGGCATCCCCTCTTTCGTCTAGTTCCATCGGTAACTTTACTTGGAGCTATATTTTTATTCACCACATGATATGTGTTTTGCTTGGAGCGTCTTGTACTATTTGAGTCTTTATTTGTTAGTTTACCACAATCATTCTTGCTGTACACACCTTTTGAGAGAGTCACACTTGATTCGGAATTTATTAGAATACTCTATGTGCTTCGCTTATATTTTTTGAGCTATATAGTTTTTGCTCTAGTGCTTCACTTATATCTTTTAGAGCACGGTGGTGGATTTGTTTTATAGAAACTATTGATCTCTCATGCTTCACTTATATTATTTTGGGAGTCTTGAAACAGCATGGCAATTTGCTTTAATTAATATCATGAGAAATTTGATGCTTGATAATTGTTTCGGGATATAAAGGTGGTAATATCATAGTTGTGCTAGTTGAGTAATTGTGGAATTGAAAAATACATGTGTTGGAGTTTATGATTCCCATAGCATGCACGTATGGTGAACCGTTATGTAATGAAGTCGGAGCACGAAGTATTTGTTGATTGTCTTCCTTTGTGTGGCGGTCGGGATCGCGCGATGGTTAACTCCTACCAACCCTTCCCCTAGGGGCATGCGTAGTAGTACTTTTCTTCGAGGGCTAATAAATTTTTGCAATAAGTATATGAGTTCTTTATGACTAATGTGAGTCCATGGATTATACGCACACTTACCTTTCCGCAATTTTCTAGCCTCTTCGGTACCGCGCATTGCCCTTTCTCACCTTGAGAGTTGGTGCAAACTTCACCGGTGCATCCAAACCCCGTGATATGATACGCTCTATCACACATAAACCTCCTTATATCTTCCTCAAAACAGCCACCATACCAACCTATTATGGCATTTCCATAGCCATTCCGAGATATATTGCCATGCAACTTTCCACCGTTTCATTCATCGTGACACGCTCCATTATTGTCATATTGCTTTGCATGATCATGTAGTTGACATAGTATTTGTGGCAAAGCCATCGTTCATTATTATATCATACATGTCGCTCTTGATTCATTGCATATCCCGGTACACCGCCAGAGGCATTCATATAGAGTCATATTTTGTTCTAAGTATTGAGTTGTAATTCATGAGTTGTAAGTAAATAAAAGTGTGATGATCATCATTATTAGAGCATTGTCCCAAGTGAGGAAAGGATGATGGAGACTATGATTCCCCCACAAGTCGGGATGAGACTCTGGACTTAAATAAAAAAAGAGGCCATAAAAAAAAGAGAAAAGGCCCAAATAAAAAAATGATGAGAGAAAAAGAGAGAATGGACAATGTTACTATCCTTTTACCACACGTGTGCTTCAAAGTAGCACTGTGATCTTCATAATAGAGAGTCTCTCATTTTGTCACTTTCATATAATAGTGGGAAATTTCATTATAGAACTTGGCTTGTATATTCCAATGAGGGGCTTCCTCAAATGCCCGAGGTCTTCGTGAGGAAGCAAGTTGGATGCACACCCACTTAGTTTTCTTTTTGAGCTTTCATACACTTATAGCTCTAGTGCATCCGTTGCATGGAAATCCCTACTCCTCACATTAACATCAATTGATGGGCATCTCCATAGCCCGTTGATTAGCCTCGTTGATGTGAGACTTTCTCCTTTTTTGTCTTCCCACATAACCCCTACCATTATACCTTATTCCACCATAGTGCTATATCCATGGCTTGCGCTCATGTATTGCGTAAGAGTTGAAAAGGCGGAAGCGCGTTAAAAGTATGAACCAATTGCTTGGCCAAAACCGGGGTCGTACATGATATGAATAATTTGTGTGGGGAAGATGGAGCATAGCCAGACTATATGATTTTGTAGGGATAACATGCTTTGGCTATGTTATTTTGATAAGACATAATTGCTTAGTTAGTATGCTTGAAGTATTATTGTTTTTATGTCAACATTAAACTTTTTATCTTGAATCATATCAAATCTGAACATTCATGCCACAATAAGAAGGATTATGTTGAAATTATGCCAAGTAGCATTCCACATAAAAAATTCTGTTTTTATCATTTACCTACTCGAGGACGAGTAGGAATTAAGCTTGGGGATGCTTGATACGTCTCCAACGTATCTATAATTTTTTATTGTTCCATGCTATATTATATTCTGTTTTGGACATTATTGGGCTTTATTATACACTTTTATATTATTTTTGGGATAACCTATTAACCGGAGGCCCGGCCCAGAATTGCTGTTTTTTTGCCTATTTCCGAGTTTCCTAGAAAAAGAATATCAAACAGAGTCCAAACGGAATGAAACCTTCGGGAACGTGATTTTTGGAACGAACGTGATCCAGGGGACTTGGACCCTACGTCAAGAAAGCTACCAGGAAGCCACGAGGTAGGGGGCATGCCTACCCCCCTGGGCGCGCCCTCCACCCTCGTGGGCCCCATGTTGCTCCGCCGACGTACTCCTTCCTCCTATATATACCTACGTACCCCCAAACTACTAGATACGGAGCCAAAAACCTAATTCCACTGCCGCAACTTTCTGTACCCGTCAGATCCCATCTTGGGGCCTGTTCCGGAGCTCCGCCGGAGGGGGCATCGATCACGGAGGGCTTCTACATCAACACCATAGCCTCTCCGATGATGTGTGAGTAGTTTACCTTAGACCTTCGGGTCCATAGTTATTAGCTAGATGGCTTCTTCTCTCTTTTTGGATCTCAATACAATGTTCTCCCCCTCTCTCATGGAGATCTATTCGATGTAATCTTCTTTTGCGGTGTGTTTGTTGAGACTGATGAATTGTGGGTTTATGATCAAGTTTATGTATGAACAATATTTGAATCTTCTGAATTCTTTTATGTATGATTGGTTATCTTTGCAAGTCTCTTCGAATTATCAGTTTGGTTTAGCCTACTAGATTGATCTTTCTTGCAATGGGAGAAGTGCTTAGCTTTGGGTTCAATCTGGCGGTGTCCTTTCCCAGTGACAGTAGGGGCAGCAAGGCACGTATTGTATTGTTGCCATCGAGGATAACAAGATGGGGTTTATATCATATTGCATGAGTTTATCCCTCTACATCATGTCATCTTGCTTAAAGCGTTACTCTGTTCTTATGAACTTAATACTCTAGATGCATGCTGGATAGCGGTCGATGTGTGGAGTAATAGTAGTAGAGGCAGGCAGGAGCCGGTCTACTTGTCTCAGACGTGATGCCTATATACATGATCATACCTAGATATTCTCATAACTATGCTTAATTCTGTCAATTGCTCAACAGTAATTTGTTCACCCACCGTAAATACTTATTCTCTCGAGAGAAGCCACTAGTGAAACCAATGGCCCCCGGGTCTATTTTCCATCATATTAATCTTCCAACACTTATCTATTTCCGTTGCCTTTTATTTTGTTTTTATTTTACTTTGCATCTTTATCATAAAAATACCAAAAATATTATTCTATCATATCTA
Source organism: Triticum aestivum (assembly GCF_018294505.1). Classification (NCBI taxonomy): domain Eukaryota; kingdom Viridiplantae; phylum Streptophyta; class Magnoliopsida; order Poales; family Poaceae; genus Triticum; species Triticum aestivum. Next base: position 13,925,575 of record NC_057811.1, read on the forward strand.
TCAGTTCTCACTCTCGTAAGTGACCGTGTAGGGATTGACAACCCCTTATCGCGTTGGTTGCAAGGATTTATTTGTTTGTGTAGGTGCGAGGGACTCGTGCGTGGCCTCCTACTGGATTGATACCTTGGTTCTCAAAAACTGAGGGAAATACTTACGCTACTTCGCTGCATCACCCTTTCCTCTTCAAGGGAAAACCAACGCAGTGCTCAAGAGGTAGCAGGGGCCCGGCAACCGCGCCTTATGGGTAAAACTTGCGAAGATGTTTGATGACCCACAAGTATAGGGGATCTATCATAGTCCTTTCGATGAGTAAGAGTGTCGAAGCCAACGAGGAGCAGAAGGAAATGGTAAGCGGTTTTCAGCAAGGTATTCTCTGCAAGTACTGAAATAAGTGGTAACAGATAGTTTTGTGATAGGATAATTTGTAACGAGCAACAAATAACAAAAGTAAATAAAGTGCAGCAAGGTGGCCCAATCGTTTTTGTAGCAAAGGACAAGCCGGTACAAACTCTTATATAGAGAAAAGCACTCCCGAGGACACATGGGAATTGTCGTCAAGCTAGTTTTCATCACGTTCATATGATTCGCGTTCGGTACTTTAATAATTTGATATGTGGGTGGACCGGTGCTTGGGTGCTGTTCTTACTTGAACAAGCATCCCACTTATGATTAACCTCCATTGCAAGCATCCGCAACTACAACAAAAGTATTAAGGTAAACCTAACCATAGCATGAAACATATGGATCCAAATCAGCCCCTTACGAAGCAACACATAAACTAGGGTTTAAGCTTCTATCACTCTAGCAACCCATCATCTACTTATTACTTCCCAATGCCTTCCTCTAGGCCCAAATAATGGTGCAGTGTTATGTAGTCGACGTTCACATAACACCACTAGAGGATAGACAACATACATCTCATCAAAATATCGAACGAATACCAAATTCACATGACTACTAATAGCAAGACTTCTCCCATGTCCTCGGGAACATACGTAACTACTCACAAAGCATATTCATGTTCATAATAAGAGGGATATTAATATGCATAAAGGATCTGAACATATGATCTTCCACCAAATAAACCAATTAGCATCAACTACAAGGAGTAATCAACAGTACTAGCAACCTACAAGTACCAATCCCGGACTTGGAGACAAGAATTGGATACAAGATATGAACTAGGGTTTTGAGAGGAGATGGTGCTGGTGAAGATGTTGATGGAGATTTCCCTCTCCCGATGAGAGGAGCATTGGTGATGACGATGGCGATGATTTCCTCCTCCCGGAGGGAAGTGTTCCCGGCAGAACAGCTCTGCCGGAGCCCTAGATTGGTTCCGCCAAGGTTCCGCCTCGTGGCGGCGGAGTCTCGTCCCGAAAGGTTGCTTATGATTTTTTCCTCGACTAAAGACTTCATATAGTAGAAGATGGCCACCGGAGAGCCAACAGGGGGCCCACGAGGCAGGGGGCGCGCCCTGGGGTAGGGCGCGCCCCCACCCTCGTGGACAGGTGGTGGCCCCCTGGCGTATTTCTTCCGCTCAGTATTTTTTATTATTTCCAAAAGTAACTTTCGTGGAGTTTCAGGACTTTTGGAGTTGTGCAGAATAGGTCTCTAATATTTGCTCCTTTTCCAGCCCAGAATTCCAGCCGCCGGCATTCTCCCTCCTTATGTAAACCTTGTATAATAAAAGAGAATAGGCATAAGTATTGTGACATAATGTGTAATAACAGCCCATAATGCAATAAATATCGATATAAAAGCATGATGCAAAATGGACGTATCAACTCCCCTTCGCTTAGACCTCGCTTGCCCTCAAGCGAAAGCCGATAACGATAAATATGTCCACAATGCATGATTATTCTCATAACAGCAAGATATATAGATATTGTCATATGATTTCTTATGCTCAAGTAATAATCTATTCACAATGCAAAGTATGAATCAGAAACTTTATTGAGAAGCAACAAACTATAATCTCAGTCATTGAGGCAATTGCAATTTATCATAATATCAGAAAGAGTCTATGTCAGAGCTTTCTAGCAAGTCCACATACTCAACTATCATTTAGTCTTTCATAATTGCTAACAATCAAGCAATACTTGTGGTTACGGAGTTTTAATCGGACACAGAGAAAGATAGGGGCTTATAGTTTCGCCTCCGAACTTTTTACCTCAAGGGTAATGTCAACAATAATAACTCATGCTGACTTACATCCAATTAGATATATCTATCAGGATCTTTCCAACACCCTGTGCTTGCCAAAGGATAAAATATAAAAAGGAAAGGTGAAGATCACCATGACTCTTGCATAAGGTGGAAGATAATAATAAAAGATAGGCCCTTCGCAGAGGGAAGCAGAGGTTGCCATGCGCTTTTATGGTTGGATGCACAAAATCTCAATGCGAAAGAACGTCGCTTTATATTGCCACTTGTGATATGAACCTTTATTATGCAGTCCGTCGCTTTTATTTCTTCCACATCACAAGATCGTATAAAGCTTATTTCATCCACACCAATCAATCATACATATTTAGAGAGCAATTTTTATTGCTTGCACCGATGACAACTTACTTGAAGGATCTTACTTAATCCATAGGTAGGTATGGTGGACTCTCATGGCAAAACTGGTTTAAGGGTATTTGGAAGCACAAGTAGTATCTCTACTTGGTGCTAAGATTTTGGCTAGCATGAGAGGGAAAGGCAAGCACAACATGTTGGATGATCCATGACAATATACTTTATCTCAGATATAAGAAAACATAACCCATTACGTTGTCTTCCTTGTCCAACATCAACTCTTTAGCATGTCATACTTTAATGAGTGCTCCCAATCATAAAAGATGTCCATGATAGTATATTTATATGTGAAATCTCTCTTTCTTTATTACTTCCTATTAATTGCAACGATGACCAAAACTATGTTTGCCAACTCCCAACAACTTTTAATCACCATATCCTTTATATGTGAAGTCATTACTCTCAATAAGGTCAACATGATCTCTTGGTTTCCTTTTTTATTCTTTTCCTCTTTTCTTTACTCAAGATCATTGCAAAATAATCAAGCCCTTGACTCAACACTAATCTTTATTATATAGCTCATGTACTCGATTACATAGAGAGATCATAAAGCAAAAACTCAAAACTAGATCATGCCATAAACTTTTATTCTACTAGATCAAGATACTACTAATAGGATCGAACTAAGAAAACGGTAAAGATAGGAGTGTGGTGGTGATACGATACCGGGGCATCTCCCCCAAGCTTGGCAGTTGCCAAGGGGAGTGCCCATACCCATGTGATTATATCTCCTTTGCTGATGAAGAAGGTGGTGGTGTTGTTGATGATGCGGGCTTATCGTCCATCTTCCAAGGCATAGGCTCACCATCATAGAAGGATGATCGAGTCTCCGGGATCCTCAAATCTGTAGCCAAACTCATCCTTTTGAATCTATATTCATACTCACAGTTTTGGTTTTGCAGGTCATAGATTTGGGCTTGAAGGTGCTCGATCTTCTCGTGAAGCTTGAAGATGGTCTCCCCAATGTTGTCGGCATCCAGCTTGTGGTTGTTGGTGAACTCCGCGATCATCATGTGGTTGGAGTTGAGTCCACGTTCCACCACCCCCTGGCACTTGAAAACTTGTTGCTCCATTGCTTCGAGCCTCGTATCCACACTTCCGGTCCCCTTCGGTCCCTCAACATCGCGGATGTGCAGCAACCCATCACGCATCTCAATGGTTTGAGGGTGTCGCAGCACCACCGCGAGGTAAGGGTTGATGACCTTCTCGAAGAACTTGTCCTTGGGGGCACTTGGAGACGTCATGATAATCTAGATCTGTCAGAAAAACAGCTCGAAACAAGAACAGAGGATATCTGCGTGATACATGGGTCAAAACCTTCGGGAGATTGTATAATGAATTTTTACCAACCAAAATACGTATCGTGCAAGAAAACGGAGTCCGGAGAGCACACGAGGTGCCCACGAGGTAGGGGGCGCGCCCAGTAGGGTAGGGCGCGCCCTCCACCCTCGTGGAGGCCTCGTGTCCTTCCCGGACTACTTATTTTTCTATTTTTCTAAATAATCCAAAATGGAGAAATATTGCCATATAAACTGTTTTGGAGTCGGTTTACTTACCATACCACATACCTATTCCTTTTCGGAGTCTGAAACGTTCCGGAAAGTGTCCCTTATGTATTCGTCCGGGGTTACGGTTTCAATAACATTGGTTTCAACATTTATGGGATTACCTGAGATATAATGTTTGATTCTTTGCCGTTCACCACCTTCGGATTTGTGCCTTCGAAGTTGTTGATTTTTATGGCACCAGAACGATAGACCTCCTCGATAACGTAAGGACCTTCCCATTTAGAGAGAAGTTTTCCTGCAAAAAATCTTAAACGAGAGTTGTATAGCAATACATAATCACCTACATTAAACTCACACTTTTGTATCCTTTTGTCATGCCATCTTTTAACTTTTTCTTTAAACAACTTGGCATTCTCATAAGCTTGGGTTCTCCATTCATCAAGTGAGATAATATCAAATAACCTCTTCTCAGCGGCAAGTTTGAAATCATAATTGAGCTCTTTAATAGCCCAATAAGCCTTATGTTCTAGTTCGAGAGGTAAGTGACATGCTTTTCCATAAACCATTTTATACGGAGACATACCCATAGGATTTTTATATGCAGTTCTGTAGGCCCATATTGCATCATCAAGTTTCTTGGACCAATTCTTTCTAGATCTATTAACAGTCTTTTGCAAAATTAATTTGAGTTCCCTATTACTCAATTCTACTTGACCACTAGACTGCGGGTGATAAGGAGATGCAATTCTATGATTAACATCATACTTAGCAAGCATTTTACGGAAAGCACCATGAATAAAATGTGAACCACCATCGGTCATTAAATATCTAGGGACTCCAAACCTCAGAAAAATAACTTCCTTAAGCATCTTAATAGAAGTGTTATGATCAGCACTACTAGTTGGAATAGCTTCTACCCACTTAGTAACGTAATCAACAGTAACTAAAATATGTGTGTAACCATTAGAGGAAGGAAAAGGTCCCATATAATCAAAACCCCAAACATCAAATGGTTCAATAACAAGTGAATAGTTCATAGGCATTTCTTGACGTCTACTAATATTACCAATTCTTTGACATTCATCACAAGATAAGACAAACTTACGGGCATCCTTGAAGAGAGTAGGCCAATAAAAACCGGATTGCAATACCTTATGTGCAGTTCTATCTCCAGCGTGGTGTCCTCCATAAGCTTCAGAGTTACACTTGCGTAGTATCTGTTCCTTTTCATGCTCAGGTACACAACATCTAATAACACCATCTACTCCTTCTTTATAAAGATGTGGGTCATCCCAGAAGTAATGTCTCAAATCATAGAAAAACTTTTTCTTTTGCTGGTATGTGAAACTAGGTGGTATAAATTTAGCAACGATGTAATTAGCATAATCAGCATACCATGGAGCTGTACAAGAAGCATTTATGACATTTAATTGCTCATCAGGAAAGCTATCATCAATAGGTAGTGGGTCATCAAGAACATTTTCTAACCTAGACAAGTTGTCTGCAACGGGGTTCTCAGCTCCCTTTCTATCAACAATATGCAAATCAAATTCTTGTAGCAAGAGAACCCATCTAATAAGTCTAGGTTTAGCATCTTTCTTTTCCATAAGATATTTAATAGCAGCATGATCCATGTGAATAGTTACTTTAGAATCAACAATATAAGGTCTGAACTTATCATAAGCAAATACAACTGCTCAGAATTCTTTTTCAGTAGTAGCATAATTTCTTTGAGCATTGTCTAGAGTATTACTAGCATATTGAATAACATTTAATTTCTTATCAACCATTTGTCCTAGAACAGCACCTATAGCATAATCACTAGCATCACACATAATTTCAAAGGGTAAATTCCAATCAGGTGGCTGAACAATAGGTGCAGAGATCAATGCTTTCTTAAGTATTTCAAATGCTTCTACACAATAATCATAAAAAACAAATGTATATCTTTTTGAAATAAATTAGTCAGAGGCCGAGAAATTTTGGAGAAGTCCTTAATGAACCTCCTATAAAAACCGGCGTGACCAAGGAAACTTATTATACCTTTGATGTCCTTGGGACGTGGCATCTTCTCAATAGCATCAACCTTGGCTTTTTCAACTTCAATACCTCTTTCAGAAACTTTATGCCCCAAGACAATACCTTCGTTAACCATGGATAGTAGATATAGGTTTTTGTAATCTGAAAATATAAAAACAGCAAGGTAACAAGTGGTAAAAGTGAGCGTAAACGGTATTGCAATGCTAGGAAACAAGGCCTAGGGTTCATACTTTCACTAGTGCAAGTTCTCTCAACAATAATAACATAATTGGATCATATAACTATCCCTCAACATGCAACAAAGAGTCACTCCAAAGTCACTAATAGCGGAGAACAAACGAAGAGATTATGGTAGGGTACGAAACCACCTCAAAGTTATTCTTTGCAACCAATCCGTTGGGCAATTCCTATAAGTGTCACAAACAGCCCTAGTGTTCATACTAGAATAACAACTTAAGACACAAATCAACCAAAACCCTCATGTCACCTAGATACTCCAATGTCACCTCAAGTATCCATGGGTATGATTATACGATATGCATCACACAATCCCAGATTCATCTATTCAACCAACACATAGAACCTCAAAGAATGCACCAAAGTTTATACCGGAGAGTCAAGACGAAAACGTGTGCCAACCCCTATGCATAAGTTCATGGGCGGAACCCGCAAGTTGATCACCAAAACATACATCAAGTGAATCACGTGATATCCCATTGTCACCACAGATACACACGACAAGACATACATCAAGTGTTCTCAAATGATTAAAGACTCAATCCAATAAGATTACTTCAAAGGGAAAACTCAATCCATTACAAGAGAGTAGAGGGGGAGAAACAACATAAGATCCAACTATAATAGCAAAGCTCGCGATACATCAAGATTGTGCCAAATCAAGAACACGAGAGAGAGATAGAGATCAAACACATAGCTACTGGTACATATATACCCTCAGCCCCGAGGGTGAACTCTCCCTCCTCGTCATGGATAGCGCCGGGATGATGAAGATGGCCACCGGTGAGGGTTCCCCCCACCGGCAGGGTGCCGGAACAGGGTCCCGGTTGGTTTTTGGTGGCTACACAGGCTTGCGGCGGCGGAACTCCCGATCTATTCTGTTCTCTGATAGTTTTAGGGTATATGGGTATATATAGGAGGAAGAAGTACGTCAAGGGAGCCACGAGGGGCCCACGAGGGTGGAGGGCGCGCCCTAGGGGGTGGGCGCGCCCCCCTACCTCGTGGCTCCCTCGTTTCTTTCCTGACATGCACTCCAAGTCTATCGGGCAGCTTTCCTTCCAAAATTAACTTCTCCAGAAGGTTTCATTCCATTTCGACTCCGTTTGATATTCCTTTTCTTCGAAACACTGAAACAAAGGGAAAAAAACAGGAACTGGCACTGGGCTCTGGGTCAATAGGTTAGTCCCAAAAATAATATAAAAGTGTTTAATAAAGCCCATAAACATCCAAAACAGATAATATAATAGCATGGAACAATCAAAAATTATAGATACGTTGGAGACCTTGATGACCCACAAGTATAGGGTATCTATCGTAGTCCTTTCGATAAGTAACAGTGTCGAACCCAACGAGGAGCAGAAGGAAATGATAAGCGGTTTTCAGCAAGGTATTCTCTGCAAGTACTGAAATAAGAGGTAACAAATAGTTTTGTGATAGGATAATTTGTAACGAGCAACAAGTAACAAAAGTAAATAAAGTGCAGCAAGGTGGCCCAATCCTTTTTGTAGCAAAGGACAAGCCTGGACAAACTCTTATATAGAGAAAAGCACTCCCGAGGACACATGGGAATTATCGTCAAGCTAGTTTTCATCACGTTCATATGATTCGCGTTCGGTACTTTGATAATTTGATATGTGGGTGGACCGGTGCTTGGGTGCTGTTCTTACTTGAACAAGCATCCCACTTATGATTAACCTCTATTGCAAGCATCCGCAACTACAACAAAAGTATTAAGGTAAACCTAACCATAGCATGAAACATATGGATCCAAATCAGCCCCTTACGAAGCAACGCATAAACTAGGGTTTAAGCTTCTGTCACTCTAGCAAACCATCATCTACTTATTACTTCCCAATGCCTTCCTCTAGGCCCAAATAATGGTGAAGTGTTATGTAGTCGACGTTCACATAACCCCACTAGAGGATAGACAACATACATCTGATCAAAATATCGAACGAATACCAAATTCACATGACTACTAATAGCAAGACTTCTCCCATGTCCTCAGGAACAAACGTAACTACTCACAAAGCATATTCATGTTCATAATCAGAGGGATATTAATATGCATAAAGGATCTGAACATATGATCTTCCACCAAATAAACCAACTAGCATCAACTACGAGGAGTAATCAACACTACTAGCAACCTACAAGTACTAATCCCGGACTTGGAGACAAGAATTGGATACAAGAGATGAAGTAGGGTTTTGAGAGGAGATGGTGCTGGTGAAGATGTTGATGGAGATTGCCGTCTCCCGATGAGAGGAGCATTGGTGATGACGATGGCGATGATTTCCCTCTCCCGGAGGGAAGTGTCCCCGACAGAACAGCTCTGCCGGAGCCCTAGATTGGTTCTGCCAAGGTTCCGCCTCGTGGCGGCGGAGTCTCGTCCCGAAAGGTTGCTTATGATTTTTTCCTCGACTAAAGAGTTCATATAGCAGAAGATGGCCACTGGAGAGCCAACAGGGGGCCCATGAGGCAGGGGAGCGCGCCCTGGGGGGTAGGGCACGCCCCCACCCTCGTGGACAGGTGGTGGCCCCCTGACGTATTTCTTCCACTCAGTATTTTTTACTATTTCCAAAAATAACTTTCGTGGAGTTTCAGGACTTTTGGAGTTCTGCAGAATAGGTCTCTAATATTTGCTCCTTTTCCAGCCCAGAATTCCAGCTGTCGGCATTCTCCCTCCGTATGTAAACCTTGTAAAATAAAAGAGAATATGCATAAGTATTGTGAGATAATGTGTAATAACAGCCCATAATGCAATAAATATCGATATAAAAGCATGATGCAAAATGGACGTATCAATGTTCGATGTTCCAGGAGTTGTTCTCTGGAATAGCATCTTCGGTCTCCAGGCGCACTGCGCCAGGCCTGGTGACTGATGTCTACTACACAGCCTTCTTCTTGTAGACGTTGTTGGGCCTCCAAGTGCAGAGGTTTGTAGGACAGTAGCAAATTTCCCTCAAGTGGATGACCTAAGGTTTATCAATCTGTGGGAGGCGTAGGATGAAGATGATCTCTCTCAAACAACCCTGCAACCAATTAACAAAGAGTCTCTTGTGTCCCCAACACACCCAATACAATGGTAAATTGTATAGGTGCACTAGTTCGGCGAAGAGATGGTGATACAAGTGCAATATGGCTAGTAGATATAGGTTTTTGTAATCTGAAAATATAAAAACAGCAAGGTAACAAGTGGTAAAAGTGAGCGTAAACGGTATTGCAATGCTAGGAAACAAGGCCTAGGGTTCATACTTTCACTAGTGCAAGTTCTCTCAACAGTAATAACATAAATGGATCATATAACTATCCCTCAACATGCAACAAAGAGTCACTCTAAAGTCACTAATAGCGGAGAACAAACGAAGAGATTATGGTAGGGTACGAAACCACCTCAAAGTTATTCTTTCCAATCAATCCGTTGGGCTATTCCTATAAGTGTGACAAACAGCCCTAGAATTCATACTAGAATAACACCTTAAGACACAAATCAACCAAAACCCTAATGTCACCAAGATACTCCAATGTCACCTCAAGTATCCATGGGTATGATTATACGATATGCATCACACAATCTCATATTCATCTATTCAACCAACACACAGAACCTCAAAGAATGCCCCAAAGTTTATACCAGAGAGTCAAGACGAAAACGTGTGCCAACCCCTATGCATAAGTTCATGGGCGGAACCCGCAAGTTGATCACCAAAACATACATCAAGTGAATCACGTGATATCCCATTGTCACCACAGATACGCACGACAAGACATACATCAAGTGTTCTCAAATGATTAAAGACTCAATCCGATAAGATTACTTCAAAGGGAAAACTCAATCCATTACAACAGAGTAGAGGGGGAGAAGCAACATAAGGTCCAACTATAATAGCAAAGCTCACGATACATCAAGATCGTGCCAAATCAAGAACACGAGAGAGAGAGAGAGAGCTCAAACACATAGCTACTGGTACATACCCTCAGCCCCGAGGGTGAACTACTCCCTCCTCGTCATGGAGAGCGCCGGGATGATGAAGATGGCAACCGGTGAGGGTTCCCCCCTCCGGCAGGGTGCCGGAACAGGGTCCCGATTGGTTTTTGGTGGCTACACAGGCTTCCGGCAGCGGAACTCCCAGTCTATTCTGTTCTCCCATCATTTTAGGGTATATGGGTATATATATAGGAGGAATAAGTATGTCAGGGGAGCCACGAGGGGCCCACGAGGGTTGTGACGCCCCCGATTTGACCGTACACTAATCATGCACGCAAATGTGTACGATCAAGATCAGGGACTCACGGGAAGATATCACAACACAACTCTAAAACATAAATAAGTCATACAAGCATCATAATACAAGCCAGGGGCCCCGAGGGCTCGAATACAAGTGCTCGATCACAGACGAGTCAGCGGAAGCAACAATATCTGAGTACAGACATAAGTTAAACAAGTTTGCCTTAAGAAGGCTAGCACAAAAGTAGCAACGATCGAAAAGGCAAGGCCTCCTGCCTGGGACCTCCTAACTACTCCTCGAAGCCGAACTCCACGTAGAATCATCCTCGGGATCTCTAGCTCCTGGACTCCAGCATCTGGTTGCGACAATCAGGTATAGAAAGGGGAAAAGAGGGACAAAAGCAACCGTGAGTACTCATCCAAAGAACTCGCAAGCAAGGAGCTACACTACATATGCATGTGTATAAGTGTAAAGGGGCCATATCAGTGGGCTGAACTGCAGAATGCCAGAATAAGAGGGGGATAGCTAATCCTGTCGAAGACTACGCTTCTGGCAGCCTCCATCTTGCAGCATGTAGAAGAGAGTAGATTGAAGTCCTCCAAGTAGCATCGCATAGCATAATCCTACCCGGCGATCCCCTCCTCGTCGCCCTTTTAGAGAGCGATCACCGGGTTGTATCTGGCACTTGGAAGGGTGTATTTTATTCAGTATCCGGTTCTAGTTGTCATAAGGTCAAGGTACAACTCCGGGTCGTCCTTTTACCGAGGGACACGGCTATTCGAATAGATAAACTTCCCTGCAGGGGTGCACCACATAACCCAACACGCTCGATCCCATTTGGCCGGACACACTTTCCTGGGTCATGCCCGGCCTCGGAAGATCAACACGTCGCAGCCCCACCTAAGCACAATAGAGAGGTCAGCACGCTGGTCTAACCCTATGCGCGCAGGGGTCTGGGCCCATCGCCCTATGCACACCTGCACGTTGCGTACGCGGCCGGAAGCAGACCTAGCCTAGTGGCGTTCCAGTCCAATCCGGCGCGCGCCACTCAGTCGCTGATGTCACGAAGGCTTCGGCTGATACCACGACGCCGGGATACCCATAACTACTCCCGCGTAGATGGTTAGTGCGTATAGACCAAATGGCCAGACTCAGATCAAATACCCAGAACTTGTTAAGCGTGTTATGTATCCGCGAACGCCGACCAGGGCCAGGCGCACCTCTCTCCTGGGTGGTCTCAACCTGCCCTGTCGCTCCGCCACAAAGCAACAGTCGGGGGCCGTCAGGAACCCAGGCCCACCTCTACCGGGGTGGAGCCACCTGTCCTTTCAGCCCCCTCATCAGAATCACTTGCGGGTACTCAACGAGCCGACCCGACTTTAGTCACCACATGTGTCATGTATATAATGCATATAGTATATACCCGTGATCACCTCCCAAAGTCATCACGGCCCAGTAGTATAGCATGGCAGACGGACAAGAGTGTAGGGCCACTGATGGAACACTAGCATCCTATACTAAGCAGTAGGATAGCAGGTAAGGGTAACAACTGTAGCAACAATGACAGGCTATGCATCAGGATAGGATTAACGGAAAGCAGTAACATGCTACACTACTCTAATGCAAGCAGTATAGAGAAGAATAGGCGATATCTGGTGATCAAGGGGGGGGGGCTTGCCTGGTTGCTCAGACAAGAAGGAGGGGTCGTCTTCGATGTAGTCGAACACACGAACATCGGCAGCAGTCTCGGAGTCTACCGGAAAGAAGTAACGGAGGGGGAACACAATAAATAATAGAGCAATCAAATGTAACACAAAGGAAGACGCGGCGATACGTTGTGCTAGGGGTGACCTAACGTAGGGATAGGTGATACCGGCGAAAGGGGAAACATCCGGGAAAGTATCCCCGGTGTTTCGCGTTTTCGGACAGATGAACCGGAGGTGAAATGTTACAGGTTTGCTATGCTACGGATGGGTGGCGGACGAACGGGCTGCGTATCCGGATTCGTCTCGTCGTTCTGAGCAACTTTCATGTAGAAAACTTTTTCATCCGAGCTACGGATATTTTTCTATGATTTTCCAATGTTTTAAACAATTTCTAAAATTATTAAATATTTCGAAATTAATTAGATAAAGCTATGGGTACACAGAAGTGTACCCAGCACTATGTACATGTGGCTTACAGGTGGGTCCACCGGGACCAGTTGACCATAGTCAACAGTCCTAGTCAGCAGTCAATTGGGTTGACTGTTGACTGGTCAAATATGACAGGCGGGGCCCCATTGTCATTGCCTGCCTATTTAACTACTAGGATTAGCTTAAACTAACTAAGTAGCTAACAGGTTAATTAACATGATTAATTGGTTAATTAATTTAACTTTTTTTTATTCTGTTATTATTAATTTATTTTAATTAATTTTTTTTAATTTGTTTAATTTTCTTAAACGTTTTGGGGCTGGTCCCACGTGAAGTGGCTCACAGGCCATAGCAGGTGTGGGTGCTGGATCAGGGCGTGGCCAGCAGGCGGGGTGGTGTTGGGTGCGGGGCCGCACCCACGGCGAGGCGCACCGGCCGGCCCCGGGCACCACAGCGCGGCAAGCGCGCGGCGCGGCAAGGGCCAGCAACTGGGGAAGGCAGCGGGCGATGAGCGGGGTATGGCTGCGAGCGTGCAGGAGCGCGCCCATGGGCGTGGGCGGCTGCGGTGAGCGCGAGCTCCAGTGAGCTCGGCCAAGGCGACGTACGGCGTCAACGGCGACGGATCCACGCGAAGGAGGAGGGGGATCGACGGAGGGCTCACCAGCCCTGTAGTGGTGCAAACGCGTGCTCAGGGAGGGCCGTAGTCACGGGGGACGGCGCGCGCCGGCGACGGGGACGGCGAGGCGGCGACGTCCAGCTCGGGGGGGAATTGCGCGAGGGAGAGGCAGGGACGGCGCGGTCCGGTGCGACGGGGGGGGGGGGGGGGTTGGGGCGAGGTGGCGGCGGGACGCGCCGGGCGGCGGCGTCGCGACGTCGGGGCTCCCAGATCGGGAGAGGGGGGAGGCGAGGAGGACGGCGGTGGGGCGGCGCAGGCGAGGAGGCGCCTGGCGAGGACGGCGTCATGGTGATGGCGTTGTAGCTCGAGGGGGCCAGCGGGGAAGAAGCGATGGGGCGGCGCCGGCGAGGTCCAGCGAGCACCTGGCGTCGCCGGGGCGGCGGGGTAGGTAGCGGGGCGCCGCGGTCGTTGCCCCGATCCAGATGGGATCGGGGAGTGGGGGAGCGAGGGAGTGGGGAGGTGGGGGTTAGGGTTGCGGGGTGGGGGGATTATGCAGGGGCGCGGCTGGGCCGGCCCATTGGCCTGGTGCCCTGCTGGGCCGAACGGCCCAGGGGAGGGGGGGTCTTGCTTCGTATTTTTTTTTTGCTTTTTTTTGTTCTTGTTTTACTTTTTCTTATTTTTCTTTTTTGTTTTCTTTTAGTTCCTCTTTTATTTTAGTTTTATAAAAATTATCACTAGCACTTAAATTAATACTTTTAAATATACTATTGCCACATTAATTCCCAACTCAAATTAAAATAGTTTAATATTTTATAAAATTCACAAGGCATTTATTTTAATATTTAAACCTCTATTTTAATTATTTTGAACACTTAAACATTTTATTAAAGTTAGGTTTCTCCACCATTATTATCTATGCAATATTTGGTTCACTCCGAACATTTTAGTTTTAATATTTGAAAACGTTTATTGTTTGCTTGATTTTGAACTTTGAATTTTGGACCGGTTTTGATCTAACGATAGATTAGCAACAGTAACGGAGGTAACGTGGCACCATTAGCAGAGTTTTACTGTAGCTTGATTATCCGGGCGTCACAATTCTCCTCCACTACAAGAAATCTCGTCCCGAGATTTAGGAGCGGTTATAAGGGGGAAGGGATCTGGTTACGAAATTCTAACGATTCTTCTCGGTCATAGTTGCTCTTCTCGAAGAGGTCGATCCATTACGTTGATGTCTTCAGTCCTCTGCTTCAGGTCATCAAGATGAAGTTTGTCGTCCTTCCTACAGGATCTTCACCGTACTTACGAAAGGGTGAGCAGGGAAAACTTTTCATTGGAATAGCTTATTCCCTATAAGGACGGATTCTAACAAGATCGAGCATCAAGCGGTTAACCCAGGGGAAGAAGCATAAGTATCTCTCGAATTGAAACCTAAGAAGATGTCGAGAGCAAAGTAAGAAGGTACCATGAGCAGTTTGAAACCGATAGGCAAGCATTCGATGCCTATCAGAAGGTGAAAGGGGTTCAGAGCAACGAGAATAAGTATTGCGTCTGATACCCGAATAGATCACTTGGCAGGTGGCCCGTGAGTTACATAAGAAGTCAAGCGCGAGGAATAACTTTGGAAACCGGGGGTGTACAGGAGAGTCAGGTTTCGATCCTGTGGAACTGTGGGTTATGGGCCCACCATGTGGTTTTTTTTATAGGAGCAGTGACATCTTGCACGGTCATGATAGCAAGGCATGTCAGGGAACACCCTGTCAGTTATGTCGGCAACACGTTGGTACCAAGGGCGAGGGACGAAGAGAACCATTTTCCTGCTCGTTCAAACGAGGCGGACCATTAGGCAAAGTTCTCGTCCATCGGTGGTTACCGAAATGTCACCAACAATAGTAACAGGGTCTTACTGACAGAGTTGTACACCGAGGTGTTTACATAAGCAGGAGAATATTACTGCTTAGATCATATAGATCACCAGAAAGGTTAAACCAAACAATGGAAAGGAAAATATGATTATCAGATTAAACAGAAGAATGGAAAGGAAAATGTGTTTAAACACATATTTCAGGGGTATATCCTTCCCAAGGACAAGCAGCGTATCATATCCATGACAGGATAGAAAGTAGAAAACCATTTAGGTAAGGGGAGAGGAATTTCATGACATCACCCATACAGCGGTGTTTGGATAATTGAGCAAGAAACATTTAGTATTGGGCTTCAAATGTTCTTGTTGAAAATCGGAGTACCATAGACATGCTTTGAGATAGCATTGACATGGTCAACAGGTGAAGATCAGAATTTGGAAACAAAAAGGATCCATCAGGAACAACTTATAGAATAAGTCTTGCAATTTCCTCATGGAAGAATAGATAACCTTGATGAAAGGAAAGCTTATAACAATAGGTCCTCCGGCCAGGTGTGTTCGGCATGTCATCCCTTACCGGGTCATAAATAGGCCAATGTTATAACTCTTGGAAATATGTTCCAACCATCATATCTGACCGAGATTCAGATTTGATTGGTGTCAGGATAACTCAGACTTAGGATGCCTGAGAAGAAAAGGTGCGACACAATTTGAAGAGATGACATTGTAAGATTCTCGGGAAATGAACTATGGAAGCGAGTTCCGAAATAAGAGTTCATCATTAAACCAAGGAGAGGGTTAGGAGGTGGCTGATGGACTCAGCGACATTCCATTGAGATTTCCAAAAGATGGATTTCCACAACTATGTGAACAAGGAGATAACATTAGCTAGATCGAATGACTTAATGATGTATGCTCGAGGAAAACATACACAATTAAACATTGGTTGAAAGGTGCACCCGAATATGGGCTTAGGTAGCATGATCAAGGTTAGAATGGTGATTCGATAACCAATACACAAGGAATGAACTATCGTTCATTAACTTACAAGCGATAGGGTTGCTGGAAGTTTTGAATTTTACACATCACAGTTCATTTGTGGGTACTTCGGTTAGAAACAACACGGGGACCAAGAAAAGAATGGTGATGTTAACTAAGTATCACTTGTATCAAGAATTCTTAAGGGTGGTGAATTTCCCATGACATTCTTGACATAAAAGATAGCAATACTCCAAGGTAGAACATAACATAAGTTGGATAACAAGGATCTCAAGGTACAACACAAAACATGAACAAGTTTGTATTGAAGGGAAAGCAAGAATGTTGCCGATGATAACACAAATCATCGAGGGGCAAGGATGGTATTTCTCATCATGAATTCAATTGATATCCTGGAGGAACTCAGAATGTTGATGATGATCATGACAAATTTTGTCGAGAGGTTTCATGGAGATGTAATCGACCGACGATGACATCAAGTCAAAGGAATGATGAAAGCGAAAGGTTATTGGAACCACGGTTAGGACACAAACTCGGAATCAAGTTTGCTGTTCAAGGAGAAGTGATATGACGAGGAAGATCGACGTAAGCTTAGCTCATTGTCGAAAGCTGTGCTGTGGGAATAAGGACCAGGTAGCACAGTTAAAATCACCAAGATAATGATATAGCCAAACAGGCTAGGAATGGCGTGATCGGGTACAAACTCATACTTAAAGAAGATTACTAAGAGTTGTTGAACCGTAGTGCGGACTCGGTTCAGTTATCGGTGTCTTTGCGTGATTAATAACTCAGGGCCCGTGGAAAATTGGAATCAGTGAGAATGTAGCACTTGATGAAGAACTCATAAGAAGTTATGCAGTTCCATGTTAATCTCGAGATACCAGGGGGTAATACTCGACGACAGATCAAGGTAGAGGTTGGACTAGGGTATTGCTCTGCAGAAGACAAGTGCTCAACTTGTACGAGAAATGGTATTTAAAGGAGAACATAGTCGGAACCACGATTGCAAAAGGCCAGATCCCAGATATAAGATGAACTTATACCAAGGGAATAATTAATTTAAGAGAAGCTTTAATGATAAGAGCTACATCGTGTCCATGGGCATGAACGCAAAGTTCAAGGACGACTCCCACTTCTTCAATGCATAACCTTTCATTCACTTCTCGCGTTTGATGAAGTTACAGTGTTAAAAAATTTCTCTGGCAAAATACCAGAAGAGTATGACTCATGAAATCTTTCGAGTTCACACATATTATGGAAGGCATAGGTTCAACCCATCGAGGCATCTTAGGAACATATACCAAAAAAAAATTTGGAGTAATTAACACAAGCTCGAATGTAGAGCATGGTTCACAAAGCAGAGGATACAATTTACCAAAGGCATCATGTATCCAAGGAAAAGCTCACAAGCTTATTTAATAAGAAGGACATTGTCGGATAAAATCCGACAAAAGGGTCTGGTGGTCCACAAGGGATCGGATGTGAGCATCAGTACTCAACCAGAGGAAGAAAGAATGCCAGGAGATCAGGTTATAGAAACAACTGACTAACTCAAAGCTCACAAGTAAAGGAATTATAGTTTCCAAATCAAAGGCTCTGAAGCAAATGCTCTGATTAAGGATGGATAACTTGAGTAAGCTTAGGGGTACAAACGACGACAATTTGATTGGTCGAGATCCAGCTCATGTTAAAACTGACGTCTGAGCCGGAAGGATGAATTCTAGGATCTGATTGAGGATTGCGAGCTTTCGCAACAAATTGAATCAGCGGACTCAAAACGATAATGACAAGAGATGCCAATAAGATTTAGACTTATGGGATTAACCATAATGCAAGCAAGTAAGAATTTCAAGAGCAATAGGCTACTCAGGATTTCGGAAGTTCAAATAGTATTTTGAAGACTTTTGTGAATTACTTGAATCAACTGGGGATGAGCGGATACTCGGTAAGTGCGAGAATTATCCGTAGGGGTATTCAGGTGACAAAGAACAGCAAGGCAGTAAGCTCAAAGGATTCTCGGAACAACAGAGAGAATTTCGGGGTATCTTGTAATAACAAGATCAACTGGGAAACATTGTATGAATGGCGAGTATACGTGGTTATCCATAGGAGTTTATCGATGAAAGGGAATTGCAAAAGCGATGAACACAAGTTCTCGGGTTATCAGCGGAGAGTATCTTCAGGGTCTTCACGTGCAGCAGACGATCATCAGTAATAAGGGGCTCTCCGGGTGAAAGTGATAACGAGATCCTAATGTTAGATTTAGCAAAATTCACTTAACCCGAATAGAAGAGAGATCAGAGTCCCAGAGTATAGACAAGGAGTAAAAGATCCTAATACCACCCAATGGCGACGTGGGCCCGTAAGCCACACAGCCATGTTAGTAAAAGTTTTTCAATGACTAGACTCGACTTCGGCCAAGGAGTTGGAAAGGGGGATTCCTACAGGCAGTCGGCTCTGATACCAACTTGTGACGCCCCCGATTTGACCGTACACTAATCATGCACGCAAATGTGTACGATCAAGATCAGGGACTCACGGGAAGATATCACAACACAACTCTAAAACATAAATAAGTCATACAAGCATCATAATACAAGCCAGGGGCCCCGAGGGCTCGAATACAAGTGCTCGATCATAGACGAGTCAGCGGAAGCAACAATATCTGAGTACAGACATAAGTTAAACAAGTTTGCCTTAAGAAGGCTAGCACAAAAGTAGCAACGATCGAAAAGGCAAGGCCTCCTGCCTGGGACCTCCTAACTACTCCTCGAAGCCGAACTCCACGTAGAATCATCCTCGGGATCTCTAGCTCCTGGACTCCAGCATCTGGTTGCGACAATCAGGTATAGAAAGGGGAAAAGAGGGACAAAAGCAACCGTGAGTACTCATCCAAAGTACTCGCAAGCAAGGAGCTACACTACATATGCATGTGTATAAGTGTAAAGGGGCCATATCAGTGGCTGAACTGCAGAATGCCAGAATAAGAGGGGGATAGCTAATCCTGTCGAAGACTACGCTTCTGGCAGCCTCCATCTTGCAGCATGTAGAAGAGAGTAGATTGAAGTCCTCCAAGTAGCATCGCATAGCATAATCCTACCCGGCGATCCCCTCCTCGTCGCCCTGTTAGAGAGCGATCACCGGGTTGTATCTGGCACTTGGAAGGGTGTATTTTATTCAGTATCCGGTTCTAGTTGTCATAAGGTCAAGGTACAACTCCGGGTCGTCCTTTTACCGAGGGACACGGCTATTCGAATAGATAAACTTCCCTGCAGGGGTGCACCACATAACCCAACACGCTCGATCCCATTTGGCCGGACACACTTTCCTGGGTCATGCCCGGCCTCGGAAGATCAACACGTCGCAGCCCCACCTAAGCACAACAGAGAGGTCAGCACGCCGGTCTAACCCTATGCGCGCAGGGGTCTGGGCCCATCGCCCTATGCACACCTGCACGTTGCGTACGCGGCCGGAAGCAGACCTAGCCTAGTGGCGTTCCAGTCCAATCCGGCGCGCGCCACTCAGTCGCTGACGTCACGAAGGCTTCGGCTGATACCACGACGCCGGGATACCCATAACTACTCCCGCGTAGATGGTTAGTGCGTATAGACCAAATGGCCAGACTCAGATCAAATACCCAGAACTCGTTAAGCGTGTTAAGTATCCGCGAACGCCGACCAGGGCCAGGCCCACCTCTCTCCTGGGTGGTCTCAACCTGCCCTGTCGCTCCGCCACAAAGCAACAGTCGGGGGCCGTCAGGAACCCAGGCCCACCTCTACCGGGGTGGAGCCACCTGTCCTTTCAGCCCCCTCATCAGAATCACTTGCGGGTACTCAACGAGCCGACCCGACTTTAGTCACCACATGTGTCATGTATATAATGCATATAGTATATACCCGTGATCACCTCCCAAAGTGATCACGGCCCAGTAGTATAGCATGGCAGACGGACAAGAGTGTAGGGCCACTGATGGAACACTAGCATCCTATACTAAGCAGTAGGATAGCAGGTAAGGGTAACAACTGTAGCAACAATGACAGGCTATGCATCAGGATAGGATTAACGGAAAGCAGTAACATGCTACACTACTCTAATGCAAGCAGTATAGAGAAGAATAGGCGATATCTGGTGATCAAGGGGGGGGCTTGCCTGGTTGCTCAGACAAGAAGGAGGGGTCGTCTTCGATGTAGTCGAACACACGAACATCGGCAGCGGTCTCGGAGTCTACCGGAAAGAAGTAACGGAGGGGGAACACAATAAATAATAGAGCAATCAAATGTAACACAAAGGAAGACGCGGCGATACGTTGTGCTAGGGGTGACCTAACGTAGGGATAGGTGATACCGGTGAAAGGGGAAACATCCGGGAAAGTATCCCCGGTGTTTCGCGTTTTCGGACAGATGAACCGGAGGTGAAATGTTACAGGTTTGCTATGCTACGGATGGGTGGCGGACGAACGGGCTGCGTATCCGGATTCGTCTCGTCGTTCTGAGCAACTTTCATGTAGAAAACTTTTTCATCCGAGCTACAGATATTTTTCTATGATTTTCCAAAGTTTTAAACAATTTCTGAAATTATTAGATATTTCGAAATTAATTAGATAAAGCTATGGGTACACAGAAGTGTACCCAGCATTATGTACATGTGGCTTACAGGTGGGTCCACCGGGACCAGTTGACCATAGTCAACAGTCCTAGTCAGCAGTCAATTGGGTTGACTGTTGACTAGTCAAATATGACAGGCGGGGCCCCATTGTCATTGCCTGCCTATTTAACTACTAGGATTAGCTTAAACTAACTAAGTAGCTAACAGGTTAATTAACATGATTAATTGGTTAATTAATTTAACTTTTTTTATTCTGTTATTATTTATTTTTTTAATTAATTTTTTTTAATTTGTTTAATTTTCTTAAACGTTTTGGGGCTGGTCCCACGTGCAGTGGCTCACAGGCCATAGCAGGTGTGGGTGCTGGATCAGGGCGTGGCCAGCAGGCGGGGTGGTGTTGGGTGCGGGGCCGCACCCACGGCGAGGCGCGCCGGCCGGCCACGGGCACCACAGCGCGGCAAGCGCGCGGCGCGGCAAGGGCCAGCAACTGGGGAAGGCAGCGGGCGATGAGCGGGGTATGGCTGCGAGCGTGCGGGAGCGCGCCCATGGGCGTGGGCGGCTGCGGTGAGCGCGAGCTCCAGTGAGCTCGGCCACGGCGACGTACGGCGTCAACGGCGACGGATCCACGCGAAGGAGGAGGGGGATCGACGGAGGGCTCACCAGCCCTGTAGTGGTGCAAACGCGTGCTCGGGGAGGGCCGTAGTCACGGGGGACGGCGCGCGCCGGCGACGGGGACGGCGAGGCGGCGACGTCCAGCTCGGGGGGGGAATTGCGCGAGGGAGAGGCAGGGACGGCACGGTCCGGTGCGACGGGGGGGTTTGGGGCGAGGTGGCGGCGGGACGCGCCGGGCGGCGGCGTCGCGACGTCGGGGCTCCCAGATCGGGAGAGGGGGGAGGCGAGGAGGACGGCGGTGGGGCGGCGCAGGCGAGGAGGCGCCTGGCGAGGACGGCGTCGTGGTGATGGCGACGTAGCTCGAGGGGGGCCAGCGGGGAAGAAGCGATGGGGCGGCGCCGGCGAGGTCCAGCGAGCGCCTGGCGTCGCCGGGGCGGCGGGGTAGGTAGCGGGGCGCCGCGGTCGTTGCCCCGATCCAGATGGGATCGGGGAGTGGGGGAGCGAGGGAGTGGGGAGGTGGGGGTTAGGGTTGCGGGGTGGGGGGATTATGCAGGGGCGCGGCTGGGCCAGCCCATTGGCCTGGTGCCCTGCTGGGCCGAACGGCCCAGGGGAGGGGGGTCTTGCTTCGTATTTTTTTTTGCTTTGTTTTGTTTTTGTTTTACTTTTTCTTATTTTTCTTTTTTGTTTTCTTTTAGTTCCTCTTTTATTTTAGTTTTATAAAAATTATCACTAGCACTTAAATTAATACTTTTAAATATACTATTGCCACATTAATTCCCAACTCAAATTAAAATAGTTTAATATTTTATAAAATTCACAAGGCATTTATTTTAATATTTAAACCTCTATTTTAATTATTTTGAACACTTCAACATTTTATTAAAGTTCGGTTTCTCCACCATTATTATCTATGCAATATTTGGTTCACTCCGAACATTTTAGTTTTAATATTTGAAAACGTTTATTGTTTGCTTGATTTTGAACTTTGAATTTTGGACCGGTTTTGATCTAACGATAGATTAGCAACAGTAACGGAGGTAACGTGGCACCATTAGCAATGTTTTACTGTAGCTTGATTATCCGGGCGTCACAAGGGTGGATGGCGCGCCCCCCTACCTCGTGGCTCCCTCGTTTCTTTCCTGACGTGCACTCCAAGTCTATCGAGTAGCTTTCCTTCCAAAAATAACTTCTCCAGAAGGTTTCATTCCGTTTCAACTCCGATTGATATTCCTTTTCTTCGAAACACTGAAACAAGGGAAAAAAATAGGAACTGGCACTGGGCTCTGGGTCAATAGGTTAGTCCCAAAAATATTATAAAAGTGTTTAATAAAGCCCATAAACATGCAAAACAGATTAGCATGGAACAATCAAAAATTATAGATACGTTGGAGAGCTTGATGACCCACAAGTATAGGGTATCTATCGTAGTCCTTTCGATAAGTAAGAGTGTCGAACCCAACGAGGAGCAGAAGGAAATGATAAGCGGTTTTCAGCAAGGTATTCTCTGCAAGTACTGAAATAAGAGGTAACAAATAGTTTTGTGATAGGATAATTTGTAACGAGCAACAAGTAACAAAAGTAAATAAAGTGCAGCAAGGTGGCCCAATCCTTTTTGTAGCAAAGGACAAGCCTGGACAAACTCTTATATAGAGAAAAGCGCTCCCGAGTACACATGGGAATTATCGTCAAGCTAGTTTTCATCACGTTCATATGATTCGCGTTCGGTACTTTGATAATTTGATATGTGGGTGGACCGGTGCTTGGGTGTTGTTCTTACTTGAACAAGCATCCCACTTATGATTAACCTCTATTGCAAGCATCCGCAACTACAACAAAAGTATTAAGGTAAACCTAACCATAGCATGAAACATATGGATCCAAATCTGCCCCTTACGAAGCAACGCATAAACTAGGGTTTAATCTTCTGTCACTCTAGCAACCCATCATCTACTTATTACTTCCCAATGCCTTCCTCTAGGCCCAAATAATGGTGAAGTGTTATGTAGTCGACGTTCACATAACCCCACTAGAGGATAGACAACATACATCTCATCAAAATATCGAAGGAATACCAAATTCACATGACTACTAATAGCAAGACTTCTCCCATGTCCTCAGGAACAAACGTAACTACTCACAAAGCATATTCATGTTCATAATCAGAGGGGTATTAATATGCATATAGGATCTGAACATATGATCTTCCACCAAATAAACCAACTAGCATCAACTACAAGGAGTAATCAACACTACTAGCAACCGACTAGTACCAATCCCGGACTTGGAGACAAGAATTGGATACAAGAGATGAACTAGGGTTTTGAGAGGAGATGGTGCTGGTGAACATGTTGATGGAGATTGCCCTCTCCCGATGAGAGGAGCGTTGGTGATGACGATGGCGATGATTTCCCCCTCCCAGAGGGAAGTGTTCCCGGCAGAACAGCTCTGCCGGAGCCCTAGATTGGTTCCGCCTCGTGGTGGCGTAGTCTCGTCCCGAATGGTTGCTTATGGATTTTTCCTTGATGAAAGACTTCATATAGCAGAAGATGGCCACCGGAGAGTCAACAGGGGGCCCATGAGGCAGGGGGCGCGCCCTGGGGGGTAGGGCGCGCCCCCCACCCTCGTGGCCAGGTGGGACCCCCTCTGACATACTTCTTCCGCTCAATATTTTTTTTATTTCTAAAAATAACTTTCGTGGAGTTTCAGGACTTTTGGAGTTGTGCAGAATAGGTCTCTAATATTTGCTCCTTTTCCAGCCCAGAATTCCAGCTGCCGGCATTCTCCCTCCTTATGTAAACCTTGTAAAATAAGAGAGAATAGGCAGAAGTATAGTGACATAACATGTAATAACAGCCCATAATGCAATAAATATCGATATAAAAGCATGATGCAAAATGGACGTATCAACTCCCCCAAGCTTAGACCTCGCTTGTCCTCAAGCGGAAGCCGATAACGATAAATATGTCCACATGTTTAGAGGTAGAGGTGTCGATAAAATAAAATACGGACATGAGGGCATCATGATTATTCTCATAATAGCAACATAAATGGATATTGTCATATGATTTCTTATGCTCAAGTAATAACCTATTCACAATGCCAAGTATCAATCAGAAACTTTATTGAGAACCAACAAACTATAATCTCAGTCATTGAAGCAATTGCAATTTATCATAGCATCAGAAAGAGTCTATGTCAGAGCTTTCTAGCAAGTCCACATACTCAACTATCATTTAGTCTTTCATAATTGCTAGCACTCACGCAACACTTGTGGTTATGGAGTTTTAATCGGACACAGAGAAAGATAGGGGCTTATAGTTTCGCCTCCCAACCTTTTACCTCAAGGGTAATGTCAACAATAATAATTCATGCTAACCCATATCCAATTAGATATATGTATCAGGATCTTTCCAACACCCTATGCTTGCCAAAGGATAAAATGTAAAAAGGAAAGGTGAAGATCACCATGACTCTTGCATAAGGTAGAAGATAATAATAAAAGATAGGCCCTTCGTAGAGGGAAGCAGAGGTTGCCATGCGCTTTTAGGGTTGGATGCACAAAATCTTAATGCAAAAGAACATCACTTTATATTGTCCCTTGTGATATGAACCTTTATTATGCAGTCCGTCGCTTTTATTTCTTCCACATCACAAGATCGTATAAAGCTTATTTGCTCCACACCAATCAATCATACATATTTAGAGAGCAATTTTTTTTGCTTGCACCGATGACAACTTACTTGAAGGATCTTACTCAATCCATAGGTAGATATGGTGGACTCTCATGGCAAACTGGTTTAAGGGTTTTTGGAGGCACAAGTAGTATCTCTACTTGGTGCAAAGAATTTGGCTAGCATGAGGGAGAAAGGCAAGCTCAACATGTTGGATGATCCATGACAATATACTTTATCTCAGATATAAGAAAACATAACCCATTACGTTGTCTTCCTTGTCCAACATCAACTCTTTAGCATGTCATATTTTAATGAGTGCTCCCAATCATAAAAGATGTCCAAGATAGTATATTTATATGTGAAACCTCTCTTTCCTTATTACTTCCTATTAATTGCAACGATGACCAAAGCTATGCTTGTCAACTCTCAACAATTTTTAATCATCATACTCTTTCTATGTGAAGTCATTACTCTTGATAAGATCAGTATGATCTCTTTGTTTCTTTTTGTTCTTTTCTCTTTTCTTTTATTCACTCAAGATCATGGCAAAATAATCAAGCCCTTGACTCAACACTAATCTTTATTATATAGCTCACGGACTCGATTACATAGAGGGATCATAAAGCAAATCTCAAAACTAGATCATACCAGAACTTTATTCTACTAGATCAAGATACTAATAGGATCGAACTAAGAAAAATGGTAAAGATAGGAGTGTGATGGTGATACGATACCGGGGCATCTCCCCCAAGCTTGGCAGTTGCCAAGGGGAGTGCCCATACCCATGTGATTATATCTCCCTTGCTGGTGAGGAAGGTGGAGGTGATGATGGATAGTCGCACATCGAACGTAAGAGGTCCTTCAGCTTGCGGATAATGCCCTTGAGTGCAACGATATGCTCCTTCAACAAAATATTTTCACGTGTCAGATACTTGTTCTGTATACGAGCTAACTCAATCATCTTGAAAGCTTCGATCTCAGTTGGAGTAAGAAGATTATGATCAAGTTGAAGGATGTCTTCTACTGCCGGAGGTTGATCCTCCGTGGCCTTCTTGATCCCTTCATCCATGTTGATCTCCATGGGTTCTTCCCTCTTCAGCTCTATCTTCATTAGCCAAGCATCGTTGTCACCATTGTTGGAGGAGGGGGACGACATGATGCCTGGCCTTGACAACCCTGACAGAAAACAGCTCCAAACAAGAACAGAGGATAATGGCGTGATATGGGAGTCAAAACCTTCGGGAGATTATATAATGAATTTTTACCGACCAAAATACGTATCGTGCAAGAAAACGGAGTCCGGAGAGCACACGAGGTGCCCACGAGGTAGGGGGGGCACGCCCAGGGTGGTAGGGCGTGCCCTCCACCCTCGTGGAGCCCTCGTGTCCTTCCCGGACTGCTTCTTATTTTTCTAATTTTCTAAATATTCCAAAACGGAGAAATATTGCCATAAAAATTATTTTGGAGTCGGTTTACTTACCGTACCACATACCTATTCCTTTTCGGAGTCTGAAACGTTCCGGAAAGTGTCCCTTATGTATTCCTCCGGGGTTACGGTTTCCATAATATTGGTTTCAACAATTATAGGATTACCTGAGATATAATGTTTGATTCTTTGACCGTTTACCACCTTCGGATTTGTGCCTTCGAAGTTGTTGATTTTTATGGCACCAGAACGATAGACCTCCTCGATAACGTAAGGACCTTCTCATTTAGAGAGAAGTTTTCCTGCAAAAAATCTTAAACGAGAGTTGTATAGCAATACATAATCACCTACATTAAACTCACGCTTTTGTATCCTTTTGTCATGCCATCTTTTAACCTTTTCTTTCAACAACTTGGCATTTTCATAAGCTTGGGTTCTCCATTCATCATGTGAGCTAATATCAAATAACCTCTTCTCACCGGCAAGTTTGAAATCATAGTTGACCTCTTTAGTAGCCCAATATGCCTTATGTTCTAGTTCGAGAGGTAAGTGACATGCTTTTCCATAAACCATTTTATACGGAGACATACCCATAGGATTTTTATATGCAGTTCTGTAGGCCCATAATGCATCATCAAGTTTCTTGGACCAATTCTTTCCAGATCTATTAACAGTCTTTTGCAAAATTAATTTGAGCTCTCTATTACTCAATTCTACTTGACCACTAGACTGTGGGTGATAAGGAGATGCAATTCTAAGATTAACATCATACTTAGCAAGCATTTTACGGAAAGCACCATGAATAAAGTGTGAACCACCATCAGTCATTAAATATCTAGGGACTCCAAACCTCGGAAAAATAACTTCTTTAACCATTTTAATAGAATTGTTATGATCAGCACTACTAGTTGGAATAGCTTCTACCCACTTCGTAACGTAATCAACAGGAACTAAAATATGTGTATATCCATTAGAGGCAGGAAATGGTCCCATATAATCAAAGCCCCAAACATCGCATTGTTCAATAACAAGTGAATAATTCATAGGCATTTCTTGACGTCTACTAATATTACCAATTCTTTGGCATTCATCACAAGATAAGACAAACTTACGGGCATCCTTGAAGAGAATAGGCCAATAAAAACCAGATTGCAATACCTTATGTGCAGTTCTATCTCCAACATGGTGCCCTCCATAAGCCTCGGAGTGACACTTGCGTAGGATCTGTTCCTGTTCATGCTCAGGTACACAACGTCTAATAACACCATCCACTCCTTCTTTATAAAGATGTGGGTCATCCCAAAAGTAATGTCTCAAATCATAGAAAAACTTTTTCTTTTGCTGGTATGTGAAACTAGGTGGTATGTAATTAGCATAATCAGCATACCATGGAGTGCTACGAGAGGCATTTATGACATTTAATTGCTCATCAGGAAAGCTATCATCAATAGGTAGTGGGTCATCAAGACTCTTTTCTGGTGCCGTTGCCGGGGAGTGAAGCGCCATTGGTAGGTGGAATTTGGTAAGGAAAATTTTATATAGTGTGCTGAAATTTACTGTCACTTGTTACTATGGAAAGTAATCCTCTGAGGGGCTTGTACGGGGTATCTTCACCCGGACCAGTAGAGCAAAGAGTTGCTCCTCAACCTACTGAAAATGAAAATATTCCCTTTGAAGTTCCTTCGGGTATGTTAGAAAAACTGCTAGCTAATCCATTTGTAGGAGATGGAACAAAGCATCCTGATGAGCACCTAATCTATGTGGATGAAGTTTGTGGATTATTTAAGCTTGCAGGTATACCCGATGATGTTGTTAAGAGGAAGGTCTTCCCTTTATCTTTGAAGGGAGATGCATCGACATGGTATAGGCTATGTGATGATACGGGGTCATGGAACTACAAACGATTGAAGTTGGAATTTCATCAGAAGTTTTATCCTATGCATCTTGTTCATCGTGATCACAATTATATATATAATTTTTGGCCTCGCGAAGGTGAAAGCATCGCTCAAGATTGGGGGAGGCTTAAGTCAATGTTATATTCATGCCCCAATCATGAGCTCTCAAGAGAAATAATTCTTCAAAGTTTTTATGCACAGCTTTCTCGTAATAATCAATCCATGCTCGATACTTCTTGTGCTGGCTCTTTTATGATGAAGACTATTGAATTCAAATGGAATTAATTGGATAGAATTAAATGCAACTCTGAAGATTGGGATCTCGATGAAGGTAGGAGTCAGGTATGACACCTAAGTTTGATTGTGTTAAATCTTTTATGTATACCGATGTTTTCCGTAAATTTAGCACTAAATATGGACTTGACTCTGAGATAGTAGCTTCATTCTGTGAATCTTTTGCTACTTATGTTGATCTCCCCAAGGAGAAGTGGTTTAAATATCATCCTCCCATAGAAATAAAAGTAGCTGCACCTATTAAAGTTGAAGAAAAGACTATCACTTATAATGATCCTATTGTTCCTACTTCTTATGTTGAGAAACAACCTTTCCCTGGTAGGAAAGGATCATGCTAAAGCTTCAACGGTGGTTCATAAAAGCAATATTAGAACTTATACACCTCCTGAGCAAGTTAAAGTTGAACCTAATATTGCTATTCTTAAAGATCTCTTGGCTGATAATATTGATGGGCATGTTATTTATTTCTGCGGTGAAACTGCTAGAATTGCCAAGCCTTGTGCTAAATATAAACATAGACCTGTGGTAGGCATGCCTGTTATTTCTGTTAAAATAGGAGATCATTGTTATCATGGCTTATGTGATATGGGTGCTAGTGCAATACCTATTGCCTTATACAATGAAATTAAGCACGATATTGCACCTACTGATTTAGAAGATATTGATGTCACAATTAAGCTTGCCAATAGAGATACTATATCACCAATGGGAATTGTTAGAGATGTTGAAGTCTTGTGTGGGAAAACTAAATATCCTGTCGATTTTCTTGTTCTTGGTTCCCCACAAGATAGCTTTTGTCCCATTATATTTGGTAGACCCTTCTTGAACACTGTTAATGCTAGGATAGACTGCGAAAAGGATGTTGTTACTATTGGTTTGGGTGATATGTCTCATGAATTTAATTTCTCTAAATTTAGTAGACAACACCGTGAAGAGGAATTGCCTAGTAAGGATGAAATAATTCGTCTTGCTTCTATTGTCGTGCCTCCTAATGATCCTTTAGAACAATATTTGCTAGACCATGAAAATGATATATTTATGAATGAAAGAAGAGAAATAGATGAAGTATTCTTTAAACAGGAACCTATCCTGAAACACAATTTGCCTGTTGAAATCCTAGGGGATCCTCCTCCACTTATGGGTGATCCCGTGTTTGAGCTTACACCATTGCCTGATACTCTTAAATATGCTTATCTTGATGAGAAAAAGATATATCCTGTTATTATTAGTGCTAAACTTTTAGAGCATGAAGAAGAGAGATTATTGAAAACTCTGAAGTAGCACCGAGCTGCTATTGGATATACTCTTGATGATCTTAAGGGCATTAGTCCCACTCTATGTCAACATAAAATAAATTTGGAAGAAGATGCCAAACCGGTTCGTGATCATCAACGAAGGCTGAATCCTAAGATGAAAGAAGTGGTAAGAAAAGAAATACTAAAGCTCCTTGAGGCGGGTATAATTTATCCCGTTGCTGATAGTCAGTGGGTAAGTCCTGTCCATTGTGTCCCTAAGATGGGAGGTATTACCGTCGTTCCTAATGATAAAGATGAATTGATTCCGCAAAGAATTATTACAGGTTATAGGATGGTAATTGATTTCCGCAAATTAGATAAAGCTACTAAGAAAGATCATTACCCCTTACCTTTTATCAATCAAATGCTAGAAAGACTATCCAAACATACACATTATTGCTTTCTAGATGGTTATTCTGGTTTCTCTCAAATACCTTTGTCGGCCAATGATCAATCAAAGACCACTTTTACTTGCCCTTTTGGTACTTTTGCTTATAGATGTATGCCTTTTGGTTTTTGTAATGCACCTGCTACCTTTCAAAGATGCATGATGGCTATATTCTCTGACTTTTGTGAAAAGATTTGTGAGGTTTTCATGGACGACTTTTCCGTGTATGGATCTTCTTTTGATGATTGCTTGAGCTATTTTGATCGAGTTTTGCAGAGATGTGAAGAAACTAACCTTGTCTTGAATTGGGAAAGTGTCACTTCATGGTTAATGAAGGTATTGTCTTGGGGCATAAAGTTTCTGAAAGAGGTATTGAGGTTGATAAAGCCAAGGTTGATGCTATTGAAAAGATGCCATGTCCCAAGGACATCAAAGGTATAAGAAGTTTCCTTGGTCACGCCGGATTTTATAGGAGGTTCATTAAGGACTTCTCAAAAAATTTCTCGGCCTCTGACTAATTTATTACAAAAAGATATACCATTTGTCTTTGATGATGATTGTGTAGAAGCATTTGAAATACTTAAGAAAGCATTGATCTCTGCACCTATTGTTCAGCCACCTGATTGGAATTTACCCTTTGAAATTATGTGTGATGCTAGTGATTATGCTGTAGGTGCTGTTCTAGGGCAAAGAGTTGATAAGAAATTAAATGCTATTCAATATGCTAGTAAAACTCTAGACAATGCTCAAAGAAATTATGCTACTACTGAAAAAGAATTCTTAGCAGTTGTATTTGCTTCTGATAAGTTCAGACCTTATATTGTTGATTCTAAAGTAACTATTCACACAGATCATGCTGCTATTCAATATCTTATGGAAAAGAAAGATGCTAAACCTAGACTTATTAGATGGGTTCTCTTGCTACAAGAATTTGATTTGCATATTGTTGATAGAAAGGGAGCTGAGAACCCCATTGCAGACAACTTGTCTTGGTTAGAAAATGTTCTCGATGACCCACTACCTATCGATGATAGCTTTCCTGATGAGCAATTAAATGTCATAAATGCCTCTCGTAGCACTCCATGTTATGCTGATTATGCTAATTACATTGTTGCTAAATTTATACCACCTAGTTTCACATACCAGCAAAAGAAAAAGTTTTTCTATGATTTGAGACATTACTTTTGGGATGACCCACATGTTTATAAAGAAGGAGTGGATGGTGTTATTAGACGTTGTGTACCTGAGCTTTAACAGGAACAAATCCTACACAAGTGTCACTCCGAGGCTTATGGAGGGCACCACGCTGGAGATAGAACTGCACATAAGGTATTGCAATCTGGTTTTTATTGGCCTACTCTCTTCAAGGATGCCCGTAAGTTTGTCTTATCTTGTGATGAATGCCAAAGAATTGGTAATATTAGTAGATGTCAAGAAATGCCTATGAATTATTCACTTGTTATTGAACCATTCGATGTTTGGGGCTTTGATTATATGGGACCTTTTCCTGCCTCTAATGGATATACACATATTTTTGTTGATGTTGATTACGTTACTAAGTGGGTAGAAGCTATTACAACTAGTAGTGCTGATCATAACACTTCTATTAAAATGCTTAAAGAAGTTATTTTTCCGAGGTTTGGAGTCCCTAGATATTTAATGACTGATGGTGGTTCACACTTTATTCATGGTGCTTTCCGTAAAATGCTTGCTAAGTGTGATGTTAATCATAGAATTGCATCTCCTTATCACCCATAGTCTAGTGATCAAGTAGAATTGAGTAATAGAGAGCTCAAATTAATTTTGCAAAAGACTGTTAATAGATCTGGAAAGAATTGGTCCAAGAAACTTGATGATGCATTATGGGCCTACAGAACTGCATATAAAAATCCTATGGGTATGTCTCCGTATAAAATGGTTTATGGAAAAGCATGTCACTTACCTCTCGAACTAGACATATGGCATATTGGGCTATTAAAGAGCTCAACTATGATTTCAAACTTGCCGGTGAGAAGAGGTTATTTGATATTAGCTCACTTGATATTAGTGCACCTACCAAAGGCGCTTCACTCCCCGGCAACGGCGCCAGAAAAGAGTCTTGATGACCCACAAGTATAGGGGATCTATCGTAGTCCTTTCGATAAGTAAGAGTGTCGAACCCAACGAGGAGCAGAGGGAAATGATAAGCGGTTTTCAGCAAGGTATTCTCTGCAAGTACTGAAATAAGAGGTAACAAATAGGTTTGTGATAGGATAATTTGTAACGAGCAACAAGTAACAAAAGTAAATAAAGTGCAGCAAGGTGGCCCAATCCTTTTTGTAGCAAAGCACAAGCCTGGACAAACTCTTATATAGAGAAAAGCGCTCCCGAGGACAGATGGGAATTATCGTCAAGCTAGTTTTCATCACGTTCATACGATTCGCGTTCGGTACTTTGATAATTTGATATGTGGGTGGACCGGTGCTTGGGTGTTGTTCTTACTTGAACAAGCATCCCACTTATGATTAACCTCTATTGCAAGCATCCACAACTACAACAAAAGTATTAAGGTAAACCTAACCATAGCATGAAACATATGGATCCAAATCAGCCCCTTACGAAGCAACGCATAAACTAGGGTTTAAGCTTCTGTCACTCTAGCAACCCATCATCTACTTATTACTTCCCAATGCCTTCCTCTAGGCCCAAATAATGGTGAAGTGTTATGTAGTCGACGTTCACATAACCCCACTAGAGGATAGACAACATACATCTCATCAAAATATCGAACGAATACCAAATTCACATGACTACTAATAGCAAGACTTCTCCATGTCCTCAGGAACAAACGTAACTACTCACAAAGCATATTCATGTTCATAATCAGAGGGGTATTAATATGCATATAGGATCTGAACATATGATCTTCCACCAAATAAACCAACTAGCATCAACTACAAGGAGTAATCAACACTACTAGCAACCTACTAGTACCAATCCCGGACTTGGAGACAAGAATTGGATACAAGAGATGAACTAGGGTTTTGAGAGGAGATCGTGCTGGTGAAGATGTTGATGGAGATTGACCTCTCCCGATGAGAGGAGCGTTGGTGATGATGATGGCGATGATTTCCCCCTCCCGGAGGGAAGTGTCCCCGGCAGAACAGCTCTGCCGGAGCCCTAGATTGGTTCCGCCTCGTGGCGGCGGAGTCTCGTCCCGAAAGGTTGCTTATGATTTTTTCCTTGACGAAAGACTTCATATAGCAGAAGATGACCACCGGAGAGCCAACAGGGGGCCCACGAGGCAGGGGGCGCGCCCTGGGGGGGTAGGGCGTGCCCCCACCCTCATGGCCAGGTGGGACCCCCTCTGTCGTACTTCTTCCACTCAATATTTTTAATTATTTCCAAAAATAACTTTCGTGGAGTTTCAGGACTTTTGGACTTGTGCAGAATAGGTCTCTAATATTTTTTCCTTTTCCAGCCCAGAATTCCAGCTGCCGGCATTCTCCCTCCTTATGTAAACCTTGTAAAATAAGACAGAATAGGCATAAGTATTGTGACATAACGTGTAATAACAGCCCATAATGCAATAAATATCGATATAAAAGCATGATGCAAAATGGACGTATCAACTCCCCCAAGCTTAGACCTCGCTTGTCCTCAAGCGGAAGCTGATAACGATAAATATGTCCACATGTTTAGAGGTAGAGGTGTCGATAAAATAAAATACGGACATGAGGGCATCATGATTATTCTCATAACAGCAACATAAATGGATATTGTCATATGATTTCTTATGCTCAAGTAATAACCTATTCACAATGCCAAGTATGAATCAGAAACTTTATTGAGAACCAACAAATTATAATCTCGGTCATTGAAGCAATTGCAATTTATCATAACATCAGAAAGAGTCTATGTCAGAGCTTCCTAGCAAGTCCACATACTCAACTATCATTTAGTCTTTCATAATTGCTAACACTCACGCAATACTTCTGGTTACGGAGTTTTAATCGGACACAGAGAAAGATAGGGGCTTATAGTTTCGCCTCCCAACCTTTTACCTCAAGGGTAATGTCAACAATAATAATTCATGCTAACCCATATCCAATTAGATATATGTATCAGGATCTTTCCAACACCCTGTGCTTGCCAAAGGATAAAATGTAAAAAGGAAAGCTGAAGATCACCATGACTCTTGCATAAGGTAGAAGATAATAATAAAAGATAGGCCCTTCGCAGAGGGATGCAGAGGATGACATGCGCTTTCAGGGTTGGATGCACAAAATCTTAATGCGAAAGAACGTCACTTTATATTGCCCCTTGTGATATGAACCTTTATTATGCAGTCCGTCGCTTTTATTTCTTCCACATCACAAGATCGTATAAAGCTTATTTCCTCCACACCAATGAATCATACATATTTAGAGAGCAATTTTTATTGCTTGCACCGATGACACTTACTTGAAGGATCTTACTCAATCCATAGGTAGATATGGTGGACTCTCATGGCAAAACTGGTTTAAGGTTTTTTGGAGGCACAAGTAGTATCTCTACTTGGTGCAAAGAATTTGGCTAGCATGAGGGGGAAAGGCAAGCTCAACATGTTGGATGATCCATGACAATATACTTTATCTCAGATATAAGAAAACATAACCCATTACGTTGTCTTCCTTGTCCAACATCAACTCTTTAGCATGTCATATTTTAATGAGTGCTCCCAATCATAAAAGTTGTCCAAGATAGTATATTTATATGTGAAACCTCTCTTTCCTTATTACTTCCTATTAATTGCAACGATGAACAAATCTATGCTTGTCAACTCTCAACAATTTTTAATCATCATACTCTTTCTATGTGAAGTCATTACTCTCGATAAGATCAATATGATCTATTTGTTTCTTTTTATTCTTTTCTCTTTTCTTTTATTCACTAAAGACCATGGCAAGATAATCAAGCCCTTGACTCAACACTAATCTTTATTATATAGCTCACGGACTCGATTACATAGAGAGATCATAAAGCAAAACTCAAAACTAGATCATGCCATAAACTTTATTCTACTAGATCAAGATACTACTAATAGGATCGAACTAAGAAAAAACGGTAAAGATAGGAGTGTGATGGTGATACGATACCAGGGCATCTCCCCCAAGCTTGGCAGTTGCCAAGGGGAGTGCCCATACCCATGCGATTATGTCTCCTTCTTTGGTGATGGTGTAATATTCTTGGCGATGATGCCTCTCAGGATACGATTCTCCTCCTCGAGCTTACTGACTTGCTGCTTGAGGTCCATTGTTTCCTTACGAAGCTTTCCTGTAATGGCTAAGGCTCCTTGCACCCAAGGGTGTTGCATAGCTGCGGGAGAACAAGTGACACTTCTCTTCATATTTTCATAAGAAAGAAATCTAACATTGGAAGGGATAACCGAGTTTGGAATAGCTGAGCTCTGTAGTTCCCCCATCGTGAATCTAGCTCGGAAGCGAGAAGTGACTTCTTGATCCTCCTCCATGGCATCTATCCTCATCAAGTCAGCCTCCATCTCTTCCTCCGTTGCTGGCCCAAAGTGGTCAGCATCGCTGTTTGTCCTTGGTTCCGATGCCGGATGAGACACCCGGCTCTCACCAACTGACTCTTGAGAAGACATCTTGCTCTAATCTGCAGCAGCAACAGCTCGAAACAAGAATAGAGAATATTTGCGTGATACAGGAGTCAAAACCTTCGGGAGGTTATATAATGAATTTTTACCGACCAAAATACGTATCGTGCAAGAAAACGGAGTCCGGAGAGCACACAAGGTGCCCACGAGGTAGGGGGCGCGCCCAGTAGGGTAGGGCACGCCCTCCACCCTCGTGGAGCCCTCGTGTCCTTCCCGGACTGCTTCTTATTTTTCTATTTTTCTAAATATTCCAAAACGGAGAAATATTGCCATAAAAATTGTTTTGGAGTCGGTTTACTTACTGTACCACATACCTATTCCTTTTCGGAGTCTGAAACGTTCTGGAAAGTGTCCCTTATGTATTCCTCCGGGGTTACGGTTTCAATAATATTGGTTTCAACATTTATAGAATTACCTGAGATATAATGTTTGATGCTTTGACCGTTTACCACCTTCGGATTTGTGCCTTCGAAGTTGTTGATTTTTATGGCACCGGAACGATAGACCTCCTCGATAACGTAAGGACCTTCCCATTTAGAGAGAAGTTTTCCTGCAAAAAATCTTAAACGAGAGTTGTATAGCAATACATAATCACCTACATTAAACTCACGCTTTTGTATCCTTTTGTCATGCCATCTTTTAACCTTTTCTTTAAACAACTTGGCATTTTCATAAGCTTGGGTTCTCCATTCATCAAGTGAGCTAATATCAAATAACCTCTTTTCACCGGCAAGTTTGAAATCATAGTTGAGCTCTTTAATAGCCCAATATGCCTTATGTTCTAGTTCGAGAGGTAAGTGACATGCTTTTCCATAAACCATTTTATACAGAGACATACCCATAGGATTTTTATATGCAGTTCTGTAGGCCCATAATGCATCATCAAGTTTCTTGGACCAATTATTTCTAGATATATTAACAGTCTTCTGCAAAATTAATTTGAGCTCTCTATTACTCAATTCTACTTGACCACTAGACTGTGGGTGATAAGGAGATGCAATTCTATGATTAACATCATACTTAGCAAGCATTTTACGGAAAGCACCATGAGTAAAGTGTGAACCACCATCAGTCATTAAATATCTAGGGACTCCAAACCTCGGAAAAATAACTTCTTTAAGCATTTTAATAGAAGTGTTATGATCAGCACTACTAGTTGGAATAGCTTCTACCCACTTAGTAACGTAATCAACAGGAACTAAAATATGTGTATATCCATTAGAGGCAGGAAAAGGTCCCATATAATCAAAGCCCCAAACATCGAATGGTTCAATAACAAGTGAATAATTCATAGGCATTTCTTGACGTCTACTAATATTACCAATTCTTTGGAATTCATCACTAGATAAGACAAACTTACGGGCATCCTTGAAGAGAGTAGGCCAATAAAAACCAGATTGCAATACCTTATGTACAGTTCTATCTCCAGCGTGGTGCCCTCCATAAGCCTCGGAGTGACACTTGCGTAGGATCTGTTCCTGTTCATGCTCAGGTACACAACGTCTAATAACACCATCCACTCCTTCTTTTTAAAGATGTGGGTCATCCCAAAAGTAAAGTCTCAAATCATAGAAAAACTTTTTCTTTTGCTGGTATGTGAAACTAGGTGGTATAAATTTAGCAACAATGTAATTAGCATAATCAGCATACCATGGAGTGCTACGAGAGGCATTTATGACATTTAATTGCTCATCAGGATAGCTATCATCGATAGGTAGTGGGTCATCAAGAACATTTTCTAACCTAGACAGGTTGTCTGCAACGGGGTTCTCAGCTCCCTTTCTATCAACAATATGCAAATCAAATTCTTGTAGCAAGAGAACCCATCTAATAAGTCTAGGTTTAGCATCTTTCTTTTCCATAAGATATTTAATAGCAGCATGATCCGTGTGAATAGTTACTTTAGAATCAACAATATAAGGTGTGAACTTATCACAAGCAAATACAAGTGCTAAGAATTATTTTTCAGTAGTAGCATAATTTCTTTGAGCATTGTCTAGAGTTTTACTAGCATATTGAATAACATTTAATTTCTTATCAACTCTTTTGCCCTAGAACAGCACCTACAGCATAATCACTAGCATCACACATAATTTCAAAGGGTAAATTCCAATCAGGTGGCTGAACAATAGGTGCAGAGATCAATGCTTTCTTAAGTATTTCAAATGCTTATACACAATCATCATCAAAGAAAAATGGTATATCTTTTTGTAATAAATTAGTCAGAGGCCGAGAAATTTTTGAGAAGTCCTTAATGAACCTACTATAAAATCCGACGTGACCAAGGAAACTTCTTATACCTTTGATGTCCTCGGGACATGGCATCTTTTCAATAGCATCAACCTTGGCTTTATCAACCTCAATACCTCTTTCAGAAACTTTATGCCCCAAGACAATACCTTCATTAACCATAAAGTGGCACTTTTCCAAATTTAAGACAAGGTTAGTTTCTTCACATCTCTGCAAAAGTCGATCAAGATTGCTCAAGCAATCATCAAAAGAAGATCCATAGACGGAAAAGTCGTCCATGAAAACCTCACAAATCTTTTCACAAAAGTCAGAGAATATAGCCATCATGCATCTTTGAAAGGTAGCAGGTGCATTACATAAACCAAAAGGCATACGTCTATAAGCAAAAGTACCAAAAGGGCAAGTAAAAGTGGTCTTTGATTGATCATTGGCCGACATAGGTATTTGAGGGAAACCAGAATAACCATCTACAAAGCAATAATGTGTATGTTTGGATAGTCTTTCTAGCATTTGATCGATAAAAGGTAAGGGGTAATGATCTTTCTTAGTATCTTTATTTAATTTGCGGAAATCAATTACCATCCTATAACCTGTAATAATTCTTTGCAGAATCAATTCATCTTTATCATTAGGAACGACGGTAATACCTCCCTTCTTAGGGACACAATGGACAGGACTTACCCACTGACTATCAGCAACGAGATAAATTATACCTGCCTCAAGGAGCTTTAGTATTTCTTTTCTTACCACTTCTTTCATCTTAGGATTCAGCCTTCGTTGATGATCACGAACCGGTTTGGCATCTTCTTCCAAA
Organism: Triticum aestivum; assembly: GCF_018294505.1. Taxonomy (NCBI): domain Eukaryota; kingdom Viridiplantae; phylum Streptophyta; class Magnoliopsida; order Poales; family Poaceae; genus Triticum; species Triticum aestivum. The sequence continues at coordinate 13,964,674 of NC_057811.1, forward strand.
TTTATTTTATGTTGACATAGAGTGGGACTAATGCCCTTAAGATCATTAGGAGTATATCCAATAGCAGCTCGGTGCTTCTTCAGAGTTTTCAATAATCTCTCTTCTTCATGCTCTGAAAGGTTAGCACTAATAATAACAGGATATATCTTTTTCTCATCAAGATAAGCATATTTAAGAGTATCAGGCAATCGTTTAAGCTCAAACACGGGATCACCCTTGGGTGGAGGAGGATCCCCTAGGATTTCAACAGGCAAATTGTGTTTCAGGATGGGTTCCTGTTTAAAGAATACTTCATCTATTTCCCTTCTTTCATTCATAAACATATCATTTTCATGGTCTAGCAAATATTGTTCTAAAGGATCACTAGGAGGCACGGCAATAGAAGCAAGACCAATTATTTCATCCTTACTAGGCAATTCCTCTTCACGGTGTTGTCTAATAAATTTAGAGAAATTAAATTCATGAGACATATCACCCAAACCAATAGTACAACATCCTTTTCGCAGTCTATCCTAGCATTAACAGTGTTCAAGAAGGGTCTACCAAATATAATGGGACAAAAGCTATCTTGTGGGGAACCAAGAACAAGAAAATTGGCAGGATATTTAGTTTCCCCACACAAGACTTCAACATCTCTAACAATTCCCATGGGTGATATAGTATCTCTATTGGCAAGCTTAATTGTGACATCAATATCTTCTAACTCAGTAGGTGCAATATCGTGCTTAATTTCATTGTATAAGGCAATATGTATTGCACTAGCACTAGCACCCATATCACATAAGCCATGATAACAATGATCTCCTATTTTAACAGAAATAACAGGCATGCCTACCACAGGTCTATGTTTATCTTTAGCACAAGGTTTGGCAATTCTAGCAGTTCCACCACAGAAATAAATAACATGCCCATCAATATTATCAGCCAAGAGATCTTTAACAATAGCAATATTAGGTTCAACTTTAACTTGCTCAGGAGGTGTATAAGTTATAATATTGCTTTTACGAACCATAGTTGAAGCTTTAGCATGATCCTTTATCCTAACAGGGAAAGGTGGTTTCTCAACATAAGAAGTAGGAACAATAGGATCATTATAAGTGATAGTCTTTTCTTCAACTTTAATAGGTGCAGCTACTTTTACTTCTATGGGAGGATGATATTTAAACCACTTCTCCTTGGGGAGATCAACATAAGTAGCAAAGGATTCATAGAAAGAAGCTACTATCTCAGAGTCAAGTTCATATTTAGTGCTAAATTTACGGAAAACATCAGTATCCATAAAAGATTTAACACAATCAAACTTAGGTGTCATACCTGACTCCTTACCTTCGTCGAGATCCCAATCTTTAGAGTTGCGTTTAATTCTATCCAATAAATTCCATTTGAATTAAATAGTCTTCATCATAAAAGAGCCAGCACAAGAAGTATCGAGCATGGATTGATTATTACGAGAAAGCCGAGCATAAAACTTTTGAAGAATTATTTCTCTTGAGAGCTCATGATTGGGGAATGAATATAACATTGACTTAAGCCTCCCCCAAGCTTGAGCGATGCTTTCTCCTTCGCGAGGCCAAAAATTATATATATAATTGCGATCACGATGAACAAGATGCATAGGATAAAACTTCTGATGAAATTCCAACTTCAATCGTTTGTAGTTCCATGACCCCGTATCATCACATAGCCTATACCATGTCGATGCATCTACCTTCAAAGATAAAGGGAAGACCTTCTTCTTAACAACATCATCGGGTATACTTGCAAGCTTAAATAATCCACAAACCTCATGCACATAGATTAGGTGCTCATCAGGATGCTTTGTTCCATCTCCTACAATAGGATTAGCTAGCAGTTTTTCTAACATACCCGAAGGAACTTCAAAGGGAACATTTTCATTTTTAGTAGGTTCAGTAGGTTGAGGAGCAACTCTTTGCTCTACTGGTCGGGGTGAAGATACCCCGAGCAAGCCCCTCAGAGGATTACTTTCCATAGTAACAAGTGACAGTAAATTTCAGCACACTATATAAATTTTTCCTTACCAAATTCCACCTACCAAAGGCGCTTCACTCCCCGGCAACGGCGCCAGAAAAGAGTCTTGATGACCCACTACCTATCGATGATAGCTATCCTGATGAGCAATTAAATGACATAAATGCCTCTCGTAGCACTCCGTGGTGTGTTGATTATGCTAATTACATTGTTGCTAAATTTATACCACCTAGTTTCACATACCAGCAAAAGAATAAGTTTTTCTATAATGTTTGATTGTTCCATGCTATTATATTATTTTTGGATGTTTATGGGCTTTACTATGCACTTTTATATTATTTTTGGGACTAACCTATTGACCCAGAGCCCAGTGCCAGTTCCTGTTTTTTCCCTTGTTTCAGTGTTTCGAAGAAAAGGAATATCAAATGGAGTCGAAACGGAATGAAACCTTCTGGAGAAGTTATTTTTGGAAGGAAAGCAACCTGATAGACTTGGAGTGCACGTCAGGAAAGAAACGAGGGAGCCATGAGGTAGGGGGGCGCGCCCACCCCCCTAGGGCGCGCCCTCCACCCTTGTGGGCCCCTCGTGGCTCCCCTGACGTATTTCTTCCGCCTATATATATCCATATACCCTAAAAACTTCGGGGAACAGAATAGATCGGGAGTTCCGCCGCCGCAAGCCTCTGTAGCCACCAAAAGTCAATAGGGACCCTGTTCCGGCACCCTGCCGGAGGGGGGAACCCTCACCGGTGGCCATCTGCATCATCCCGGCGCTCTCCATGACAAGGAGGGAGTAGTTCACCCTCGGGGCTGAGGGTATGTACCAGTAGCTATGTGTTTGATCTCTCTCTCTCGTGTTCTTGATTTGGCACGATCTTGATGTATCGCGAGCTTTGCTATTATAGTTGGATCTTATGTTTCTTCTCCCCCTCTACTCTCTTGTAATGGATTGAGTTTTCCCTTTGAAGTTATCTAATCGGATTTAGTCTTTAATGATTTGAGAACACTTGATGTATGTCTTGCCGTGCATATCTGTGGTGACAATGGGATATCACGTAACTCACTTGATGTATGTTTTGGTGATCAACTTGCGGGTTCCGCCCATGAACTTATGCATAGGGGTTGGCACACGTTTTCGTCTTGACTCTCCGGTATAAACTTTGGGGCACTCTTTGAGGTTCTATGTGTTGGTTGAATAGATGAATCTGAGATTGTGTGATGCATATCGTATAATCATACCCACGGATACTTGAGGTGACATTGGAGTATCTAGGTGACATTAGGGTTTTGGTTGATTTGTGTCTTAAGGTGTTATTCTAGTACGAACTCTAGGGCTGTTTGTGACACTTATAGGAATAGCCCAATGGATTGATTGCAAAGAATATCTTTGAGGTGGTTTCGTACCCTACCATAATCTCTTCATTTGTTCTCTGCTATTAGTGACTTTGGAGTGACTCTTTGTTGCATGTTGAGGGATAGTTATATGATCCAATTATGTTATTATTGTTGAGAGAACTTGCACCAGTGAAAGTATGAACCCTAGGCCTTGTTTCCTAGCATTGCAATACCATTTACGCCCACTTTTACCACTTGTTACCTTGCTGTTTTTATATTTTCAGATACAAAAACCTATATCTACTATCCATATTGCACTTGTATCACCATCTCTTCGCCGAACTAGTGCACCTATACAATTTACCATTGTATTGGGTGTGTTGGGGACACAAGAGACTCTTTGTTATTTGGTTGCAGGGTTGTTTGAGAGAGACCATCTTCATCCTACGCCTCCCACAGATTGATAAACCTTAGGTCATCCACTTGAGGGAAATTTGCTACTGTCCTACAAACCTCTGCACTTGGAGGCCCAACAACGTCTACAAGAAGAAGGTTGTGTAGTAGACATCAAGCTCTTTTCTGGCGCCGTTGCCGGGGAGGTGAGTGCTTGAAGGTATATCTTTAGATCTTGCAATTGAATCTTTTTGTTTCTTGTTTTATCACTAGTTTAGTTTATAAAAGAAAACTACAAAAAAATGGAATTGAGTTTGTCTCATACGCTTCATCTTTTTAATGTCTTTCGTGAAATTGATGGAAAGGAAAATTGTGCTCAAGTTCTAGAAGAAGAATTACATAGAATGTTTGGCACTAAGTATTTGAATGATGAGCATGATTGCAATGTTGTTAGTATGAATTCCTTGAATATCCATGATGCTAATGATATGCAAAGCCACAAGCTTGGGGAAGCTATGTTTGATGAAGATGATATTTTTTGTCCCCCAAGTTTTGATGAGCAAATTTATTATGATGAAAGCATGCCTACTATCTATGATGATTATTGTGATGACACGTATGCTATAAAGAATAATGATAACCATCAAACTTGTCATCTTGATCTTAATTTTCAATCATATGATAGTTGTGTTGTTGAGTTTGCTCCCACTACTAGTGATGAGAAGAATTTTGCTTATGTGAAGAGTAATAAAATTTCTATGCTCGTAGATCATGAAAAGAATGCTTTATGTCCTGGTTATATTTTTGAATTCATTAATGATGCTACTGAAAATTATTATGAGGGAGGAATATATGCTTGTAGGAATTGCAATAATATCAAGTTTCCTCTCTATGTGCTTAAAGCTTTAAAGTTATGCTTGTTTTGCCTTCCTATGCTAGTTGATTATTGTTCCCATAAGTTGTTTGCTCACAAAATCCCTATGCATAGGAAGTGGTTAGACTTAAATGTGCTAGTCGTATTCTTCATGATGCTCTCTTTATGTTTCAATCCTTATCTTTTATGTGAGCATCATTGAAATCATCATGCCTAGCTAGGGGCGTTAAACGTTAGCACTTGTTGGGAGGCAACCCAATTTTATTTTAGTTTCTTGCTTTTTGGTTCTGTTTCGGAATAAATAATCCATCTAGCCACTGGTTAGATGTGGTTTTATGTTTTAATTAGTGTTTGTACCAAGTAGAACCTTTGGGAAGACTTGGGTGAAGTCTTTATGGTCATGCTGTAAAAAACAGAAACTTTACCGCTCACGAGATTAGCTAAAACGTTTTACTGGAGAGTGCTATTTAGTTGATTCTTTTTGCAGATGATTACTAGACAAATTCTTCAGGTCCACCAATTTAATTTAGAATTTTTGGAGTTCCAGAAGTATACGTTTGATACAGATTACTACAGAATGTTCACTTTTTGACAGATTCTGTTTTTCGTGTGTTGTTTGCTTATTTTGATGACTATATGGCTAGTAAGATAGTTTATAAACCATAGAGAAGTTGGAATACAGTAGGTTTAACACCCATATAAATAAAAAATGAGTTCATTACAGTACCTTGAAGTGGTGATTTATTTTCTTATACTAACGGAGCTCACGAGATTTTCTGTTAAGTTTTGTGTTGTGAAGTTTTCAAGTTTTGAGTAAAGATTCGATGGACTATGGAATAAGGAGTGGCAAGAGCCTAAGCTTGGGGATGCCCAAGGCACCCCAAGGTAATATTCAAGGATAACCAGGAGCCTAAGCTTGGGGATGCCCCGGAAGGCATCCCCTCTTTCGTCTTCATTCATCGGTAACTTTACTTGGAGATATATTTTTATTCACCACATGATATGTGTTTTGCTTGGAGCGTCATTTTATTTTCTTTATCTTTGCTTGCTGTTTGAATAAAATATCAAGATCTGAAAATCTTAAATGTTAGAGAGTCTTCACTTAGTTGCATAATTATTCGGCTACGCATTGATCTTCACTTATATCTTTCGGAGTAGTTTGTCATTTGCTCTAGTGCTGCACTTATATCCTTTAGAGCACGATGGTGGTTTCATTTTGAAGAAATAGATGAACTCTCATGCTTCACTTATATTATTTTGAGAGTCCTAAACAGCACGGTAATTTGCTTTGGTTATGAATTTAGTCCTAATATGATGGGCATCCAAGATGCATGGGTATAATAAAAACTTTCATATAAAGTGCATTGAATACTATGAGAAGTTTGATACTTGATAATTGTTTTGAGATATGAAGATGGTGATATTAGAGTCATGCTAGTTGAGTAGTTGTGAATTTGAGAAATACTTGTGTTAAAGTTTGTGATTCCCGTAGCATTCACGTATGGTGAACCGTTATGTGATGAAGTCGGAGCATGATTTATTTATTGATTGTCATCCTTATGAGTGGCAGTCGGGGACGAGCGATGGTCTTTTCCTACCAATCTATCCCCCTAGGAGCATGCGTGTAATACTTTGCTTCGATAACTAATAGATTTTTGCAATAAGTATGTGAGTTCTTTATGACTAATGTTGAGTCTATGGATTATACGCACTCTCACCCTTCCACCATTGCTAGCCTCTCTAATACCGTGCACCTTTCGCCGGTATCATACACCCACCATATACCTTCCTCAAAACAGCCACCATACCTACCTATCATGGCATTTCCATAGCCACTCCGAGATATATTGCCATGCAACTTTCCACCATTCCGTTTATTATGACACGCTCCATCATTGTCATATTGCTTTGCATGATCATGTAGTTGACATCGTATTTGTGGAAAAGCCACCTTTCATAATTCTTTCATACATGTCACTCATGAGTCATTGCATATCCCGGTACACCACCGGAGGCATTCATATAGAGTCATATTTTGTTCTAAGTATCGAGTTGTAATTGTTGAGTTGTAAGAAAATAAAAGTGTGATGATCATCATTTTTAGAGAATTGTCCCAAGTGAGGAAAGGATGATGGAGACTATGATTCCCCCACAAGTCGGGATGAGACTCCGGACGAAAAATAAAAAATATAAAAAAGAAAGAAAAAAAGAGGCCATAAAAAAAGAGAAAGGCCCAAATAAAAAAATGAGAGAAAAAGAGAGAAGGGACAATGTTACTATCCTTTTACCACACTTGTGCTTCAAAGTAGCACCATGATCTTCATGATAGATAGTCTCCTATGTTGTCACTTTCATATACTAGTGGGAATTTTACATTATAGAACTTGGCTTGTATATTCCAATGATGGGCTTCCTCAAAATGCCCTAAGTCTTCGTGAGCAAGTGAGTTGGATGCACACCCACTTAGTTTCTTTTGTTGAGCTTTCATATACTTATAGCTCTAGTGCATCCATTGCATGGCAATCCCTACTCACTAACATTGATATCTATTGATGGGCATCTCCATAGCCCGTTGATACGCCTAGTTGATGTGAGACTATCTTCTTCCTTTTTGTCTTCTCCACAACCACCATTCTATTCCACATATAGTGCTATGTCCATGGCTCACGCTCATGCATTGCGTGAAGATTGAAAAAGTTTGAGAACATCAAAAGTATGAAACAATTGCTTGGCTTGTCATCGGGGTTGTGCATGATTTAAATATTTTGTGTGATGAAGATAGAGCATAGCCAGACTATATGATTTTGTAGGGATAGCTTGCTTTGGCCATGTTATTTTGAGAAGACATGATTGCTTTGTTAGTATGCTTGAAGTATTATTATTTTCATGTCAATATGAACTTTTATCTTGAATCTTTCGGATCTGAATATTCATACCACAATTAAGAAGAATTACATTGAAATTATGCCAAGTAGCATTCCACATCAAAAAATTTGTTTTTATCATTTACCTACTCGAGGACGAGCAGGAATTAAGCTTTGGGATGCTGATACGTCTCCAACGTATCTATAATTTTTTATTCTTCCATGCTATTATATTATCTGTTTTGGATGTTTATGGGCTTTACTATGCACTTTTATATTATTTTTGGGACTAACGTATTGACCCAGAGCCCAGTGCCAGTTCCTGTTTTTTCCCTTGTTTCACTGTTTCGAAGAAAAGGAATATCAAACGGAGTCGAAACGGAATTGTCGGAGGGAGTGGCCACGGGTAGCCTAACCGACTACCCCTGGCTCTTCGGAAAATTTATCAGGCCTTTGGGCCTTCAAGCACTCCAAGCATTTGGGCCGCCTTCTCTGGCCGGCTACCACTAAAGCCGACTCCCGGAAGGCGACCCAGCCTCACCGACTCCTCCCCAGGACGACTACGGGGTGGCCGACTCCAAGAAGCCGGCCAAGAAGGACGCCGACTCCTAGGAGCCGGCCAAGACCACAACCACTCCTACATAACGGCGACCTGACGGGGTGTGGCCACAGTGCGGCCCACGACCCCCGAAGCCCGAGGCGGGCATGGCAGACGCCGGGTGTCGATGAGGAAGTCGATGTGATCGTTATGGACGATGGAGCCGTCCCAATCCCCGCCAAGCTGCTCTACGTGGGGAGGCATAGCGGAAGCTAGCACGGCGGCGGAGGAGCGTGCGGAGGAAGAGCGCGGCGGCGAAGCGCTGTCGCGAGAACGAGCAAGGCAAGAAGATGGTGGAAGTAGGAGGAGCGTGCGAGGGCCTGCCGCCCTCCACCTCCCCCTACTTATAGCCTCACGCGGCTGAAGAGGCCGGACGTGGGGGGGAGACGTGGGATTAACTACGCCCACTCCCCCCACATCTCGCGTTTATTACGCATAAGTGCGAGCCGAAACTGCCGCACGGATCGTGCGGGCGGTTTCGGGATACAAAGGATCCGCGCCTGGGCCGGGGCACGGATGTGGCGGGCCCCCTCCCTGCGGCGACGTCCCGTCACGCGCGTGGGCTGGCAGGCTTTCCGGCCACGTGGCACGCCAACGGCCCGAGGCCGGCCCGCGGCCCGGTGCCCATGCCCGCGGGTTCCCGCCCCCCCCCCCCTCCCGCCCCCCCGACTCCAGGAGAATTCGACTAAGGCGGCGCGCCTGACCAAGGCCGGCTCCAGCTGCTGGCCTGTCACGATAGGAAGCTGATCGAGCTTCTTGAACCCCACTCCACCTCGAAGCCCCATCAGCTTCGGGGACTACTGTCGGAGGGAGTGGCCACGGGTAGCCTAACCGACTACCCCTGGCTCTTCGGAAAATTTATCAGGCCTTTGGGCCTTCAAGCACTCCAAGCATTTGGGCCGCCTTCTCTGGCCGGCTACCACTAAAGCCGACTCCCGGAAGGCGACCCAGCCTCACCGACTCCTCCCCAGGACGACTACGGGGTGGCCGACTCCAAGAAGCCGGCCAAGAAGGACGCCGACTCCTAGGAGCCGGCCAAGACCACAACCACTCCTACATAACGGCGACCTGACGGGGTGTGGCCACAGTGCGGCCCACGACCCCCGAAGCCCGAGGCGGGCATGGCTACAGGAGGCCGTACGGGAGGGACGTCTCCCGTGCGGCTCGGCACTGTAGCCACGCTAGCCTCGACGTCATCCGCGACCCACTCCTGTACGGCCTGAGGACTGCGGGCCCCTTCAGCCAGAGAGAGGCGCGAGGGGGCCCGGCTTTTCCTAGTCGGCCAAGATTATAGCCGGCCTCCAGAAGCCGGCTACTCCCTTCCTCGAAGCGGGAGCCCCATTAAGGAGACAAGACGAGGTGAGGCTACAGTGATGGCCCCCGAGGCGGCCCACTGTAGCCATGCTTACCTCGACGAAGCCCTCATCATCAGAGGCGCGGCTACAGTAAGCAGCCGCCGACAAGACCCTAGGCGGTGGGACCGGCCTGTCGGCCAAGTAGCCGGCAGCCGGCGGGACCCACTAGCCGGCGGGACCCAGCAGCCGGCGGAGAAGCCGGTGAGCGTGGACACTGACGGCTGGGACCTATTCCCAGTCGGATTACCGTTGTACCCCGGGGGGGTAGGCCTATATAAACCCCCCGGAGCACCCATGCAAAGGGTTCGCTTCTAGGTTGGCCTCGGAGCATAGTTGGCTTCTAGGTTAATACCCACGCATAGCCCACACACCATAGATAGAGAGAAGCAAGAGCTAGCCTTGTTCTTCTTCTCCCTTGACCTCAACAGCTCTAGGAGCGATTGTAGCTACCCTTTATCGATCTAGTGATCATGCGGAGACCCCGTAGAGCAGGACTAGGGGTGTTATCTCCTCGGAGAGCCCCAAACCTGGGTAAGATTCGCCGTCGTGCATGTCTTCGCCTCATCCCGTTTCCAGGCACCGGCGACGTTTTATTGGCTCCCACAATGATAAGCCATCCCTTGGCATATGTCGCACCAACCACCCGACATTTGGCGCCCACCGTGTGTGGCTAGATGCACCGTCGTCCGGAGACCTGTTCTGGACGGGAACCCTCTTCTTCCCCCGCGAGCGCAGCCAGCCTGCTACGCCCGATGGCGTTTGCCTCAACGCGCTGCAAGGCGTCGACGACGCCTGCGCGGCGAGACGCCTCGCCGATCTGCTCGGCGAGACTCGCATCTCCGACGAGCCTGCATCCGACGCAGGCACCGACTACCCCGAGAGCCGCCTCGTCAGCCTCCTCGACCAACTTCACGTCTCCAGCGAGCCTGCTGCGGACATGGAGTCGGTCGGCTCCACCGACCCGATGCTCGTCGACTCCGACACCGCGTCGCTCGACGCCTACCCCTCCGACGTGGTGGTCTTCGACGACCCCCTCCCTCGAGCTGACAGCGGCAGCAGCGCTGTCTCCAACTCGGGCGAGAACGCCCGCGACGCCCAGCAAGCGACGATGCACGACCTCTCCGTCCCCATCCCGACCGACGCCGATGCCGAGACCCTGGAGGCACGCCGCCTTGCCCTCATCGCAGAGAGCAAGAAGATAGCCTCGATGAGACGCCTCACCGAGGCCCACCAGCGCGAAGTCGACCGCGCTGCCTTCGGGACGCCGCCGCCTAGCGGCCCGAGCCGAGCCGGCTTCGTCCAGAAGCGCGGCGCAGCCGTTGCCAGCATGCTGGGCGCGGATCGCCCCGTCTACGCCACCCTGCTCGAGAACCTGCGAGCCGCTCAGGCGGCCGCAGAGGAGCTCAATGGGCTGGGAGCCAACGAGCTCCCTTACATGACAGGACGGATCCAGTAGCTGATCGACGCGGCTGCAGAACGGCACGAAGCCGGCGCCCGAGCTGATAGCCATCCCCCGCGCCGGGAGCACGCCGCGACGTCCCGCTCGCCGACTGCGAGCGGTGCGCACCAGAAGAAAGACAAGGAGCCGGCTGCCAGCCGCAGCCAGACTCGCATTACCATCGAGCGCGACGCGGATGGCCGCCCTCGAGCTGTAGAGCACCAGGGAAACCTGCCTCCTCCCCCGCCTCGAAGAGAAAGATGCCTCACTCCACCGCCTGTCACCCATCCGACTCTTGGCGACCGACTCGGCCGCCGAGAAGGAGTCGGCGAAAACGATGCCCGCCACAGGATCGACCGCCTTGCTCGATCCTTGGCGCTAGAAGAAGAAGACGATGTCGACCCGCCATGCTTTAGCCCCCGCATCCGCGACGAGCCCTTCCCCAAAGGGTTCTCGCTCCCCAGAGACACGCCCAAGTACAACGGCTCAGTGAAGCCGGAAGATTGGCTCATCAACTACTCCACGGCCGTCAGCATCGCCAACGGCAATCGGCGCGTCGCCGTGAAGTACGTCCCCTTGATGCTGCAAGGCACGGCGCGCACATGGCTCAACAGCCTCAAGCCCTACAGCATCAACAGCTGGCTGGACTTCACCGAAGTTTTCGTCCGCAACTTCACCAGCACCTACAAGCGGCCTCCCAAGCCTCGCCAGCTCTCCCTCTGCGTCCAGGGGCCCAACGAGTCGACCCGCGACTACCTCACGCGGTGGGCCGAGCTCCGCAACTCCTGCGAGGGAGTGCACGAGGTCCAGGCCATCGAGTACTTCACTGCTGGGTGCCGAGAGGGCACCCTCCTCAAGCACCGACTCCTCTGCGACGAGCCGGCTACCCTCGACGAGCTACTAGTCATCGCCGACAAGTATGCCACTGTCGACTCCTCCATGAAGACCGAGCTCCGAGTGGACGCCTCGGGGAAGGTAGTTGCTCCGGCTCCCAAGACACCGGCTGGCGACTCTAACCGGTGCCCCTACCAGAACGACCACAAGCGCAAGGGCCCCATGCCGACTTCCTCCAGTCGGCAGGTGGCCACAATTGAAGATGAGCAGCCCGAAGAGCGGCCCGCTCCCAAGAAGAAGGGTGGACGGCCGCCCTGGCAGCCGTCCTTCTCCTACGAACAAGCACTCGATGCTCCCTGCAAGTTCCACAGCGGCGCGAAGCCGTCCAACCATACAACACGGAAATGCCACTGGCTCACCCGCATCACCAAGGGCGAAGGGATGGTGCCGCCTCCCCCTCCTGGCCCGCCGCCTCCAGCTCCCCAGCAGCCGGCGGCCCGGCCGGCAGTCGGCGCCATCCAAGACGAGTTCCCCGAAGCGCACAACGCCTACGTCGTCTTCACAAGTCAAGTCGACGACAAGCGCAGCCGACGCCGGCAGCACCATGAAGTAAACGCAGTCGCCTCTAGCACCGCCGAGTTCATGCACTGGTCGGAAAAGCCCATCAGCTGGAGCCAGGCTGACCACCCAGAGGTGATGCCTTCGCCTGGCTCCTATGCTATGATCTTGGACGTCACCCTTGCGACAGAGAAGCGAGCTGCCAGATTTTCCCGTGTCCTGATAGACGGCGGAAGCAGTATCAACATACTGTACCGCGACACCATGGACAAGCTGAACATCAAAGCAAAGCAGCTCATTCCAAGCCGCACCGTCTTCCATGGTATCGTACCCGGCCTATCTTGCTCTCCGATCGGCAAGATCAAGATGGATGTTCTCTTCGGAGACAAAGATCACTTTCGCCGGGAAGCAATATGGTTCGAGGTGGTGGATTTGGAGAGCCCCTATCATGCACTACTTGGCCGACCTGCTTAGGCCAAGTTCATGGCTGTGCCCCACTATGCCTACCTGAAGATTAAGATGCCGAGCTCGAAGGGGATCATCACGGTAGCCGGCGACTACAAGAAATCCATCGAGTGTGCCATGGCCAGCAGCCGGCTGGCCGAGTCCCTCGTGGTGGCCAAAGATAAGAAGATGTTGGAGCGGGTTGTGGCCATGGCCAGCAAGCAGCCGGCCTTGTCCCCCAACCCTAAGGACTGTGATGCGCAGGGCTCCTTCCAGCCTGCAAAAGAGACAAAGAAGATACCTCTAGACCCGGAGCACCCGGAGAGGTTCGCCGTGATTGGGGCGAACTTGGACAGTAAATAGGAAGGCGAGCTCGCCGACTTCCTCCGTGAGAATCGAGACATCTTTGCATGGTCCCCAAAGGACATGCCGGGTGTCCCGAAGGATTTCGCCGAGCACAAATTACATGTCCGAGCTGATGCGAAGCCGGTCAAGCAACCCCTCCGCCGACTATCAGAAGAGAAGCGAAGAATCGTGGAAGAAGAGATAGCCCGGCTCCTTGCAGCCGGCTTCATCATGGAAGTGTTCTTTCCAGAATGGCTTGCCAATCCAGTTCTGATTTTGAAGAAGAATAACAAGTGGCGCATGTGTATAGACTACACAAGTTTGAACAAGGCCTGCCCAAAGGATCCATTTGCTTTGCCACGGATCGACCAAGTGATAGACTCCACAGCCGGATGCGAGCTGTTAAGTTTTTTGGATGCATACTCAGGGTATCATCAGATCAAGTTGGACCCGGCTGACCGCCTGAAGACTGCCTTCATCACACCCTTTGGAGCTTTCTGCTACCTGACAATGACATTCGGCTTGAGAAACGCCGGTGCCACTTTTCAGTGTTACATGCAGAAATGTCTCTTGAAACAACTCGGCAGAAATGCCCACGTCTACGTAGACGACATTGTGGTGAAGACAAAGAAGTGCGGTACCTTGCTGGAAGACCTGAAGGAAACATTTGCCAACTTGCGCCGATTCCAGATCAAGCTTAACCCCGAGAAGTGCGTGTTCGGAGTGCCAGCCGGCCAGCTGCTAGGCTTCCTGGTCTCCGAACGCGGCATTGAGTGCAACCCTGTCAAGATCAAGGCCATCGAGAGGATGGAGATTCCCACCAAGCTGCGAGATGTGCAGAAGTTCACTGGCTGCTTAGCCTCCCTGAACCGTTTTATCAGCTGACTAGGAGAGAAGGCTCTCCCCCTGTACCGACTCATGAAGAAGTCCACTCACTTTGAGTGGAACGATCAAGCCGACCAAGCCTTCCATGAGTTAAAGAAGATGTTGACCACTCCGCCTGTCTTGGCTGCGCCGACTGAGAAGGAGCCCATGCTCCTCTACATCGCCGCGACAAGCCGAGTCGTCAGCACTGTTGTTGTGGTCCAGCGCCCGGAGGAAGGCCGAGCCCAGCTGGTCCAGAGGCCGGTCTACTATCTCAGCGAAGTACTGTCTAGCTCAAAGCAAAACTACCCGCACTACCAGAAGATGTGCTATGGGGTGTACTTCGCTGCCAAGAAATTGAAGCCCTACTTCCAGGAGCACCCCATCACGGTCGTGTGCACTGCCCCGCTCGCCGAGATCATAGGCAGCCGGGATGCATCCGGCCGGGTGGCCAAATGGGCCATTGCCTTGGCGCCCTACACGATTTTCTATCAACCCCGCACCGCCATCAAGTCGCAAGCATTGGCCGACTTCCTCGTCGACTGGGCCGAGACCCAGTACTTACCGCCGGCTCCCGACTCTACCCATTGGCGGATGCACTTTGACGGGTCCAAGATGCGCACCGGCTTGGGAGCCGGCATCGTCCTCACTTCTCCCAAAGGTGACAAGCTCAAGTACACGATGCAGATCCACTTCGCCACCTCCAACAACGTGGCCGAGTACGAGGCGCTCGTACATGGGCTCCGGCTAGCCAAAGAACTCGGCATACGCCGGATCCTGTGCTACGGCGACTCAGATTTGGTGGTCCAGCAATCATCTGGCGACTGGGACGCCAAGGATGCAAACATGGCGAGCTACCGTTTCCTCGTCCAGCAGATGAGCGGATACTTCGAAGGGTGCGAGTTCCTTCACGTGCCAAGGGCCGACAACGACCAAGCAGATGCCCTAGCACGGATCGGCTCCACCCGACAAGCCATACCGACTGGCGTATCCCTCCAGCGCCTCCTCAAGCCGTCCATCAAGCCGTCTCCAGAGTCGGATTCCATCTTCGTACCGCCTGCGCCAGAAACAGCCGGATCCGGCTCAAGAAATCCCGCAGGCGGCACGGGGACTTCAGAACCCGGCCCGGGGACTGCAGCAGTCGGCCCGGGGACTGCAACGACACAAAAAGCGGTGGTCGACTCCATTGCAACACCCAACCCACCCGAACAGTACTCAGGGACTGCCTTCTATTTATCTATGAATGATGAGTATCATACCCATGAATGTATTATTACATTCTGAATTCCTGTCCGGCACCGGGTCCGACTAGTCGGCCCGGGGACTGGCCGCCTTGAGCTATATTCAAAGTTCTTCCCGAAGTCAGCAAAGTAGTGCGCCGGCTCCCAAGTCCTCTCTTGTTGAAAGTCGCAGCTCAAAGAACTGACTGTCCGACTGGCAAGAGAGAAGACAGAAAGGACGCCCACACGAAAAACGGCTAAGGAACAACTAACCTATATAGCGAAGAGACGGCCTCCAAATATGCCTACCGGCTGTCAAAGCAGCCGGCTGGCTGGCTTCCTAAAAAACTTAGCTTAAGTCCGGCAGAGCTAAAAGTACTTCCCCCTCCCCAATCGGCCAGGCACTCCCCGGCCACAGATTGCAGAGCAACTGTTTGACCAGGGAGGCGGCAGCCAAGGGAGGGCGGCAAAGGAAAAAAGCAGAAGGACAAAAAGCGAAAGTACAAGGAAAGACCGATTGCATAACTTATATACGTAAAGCCGCCCACAGGCCGGCAACAGACTTAAGTTTGAATACACCCAGTGGGTGGAATTGTGCAGACTTAACCAAACATTGTTCAAAAGTAACAAGACAGGAAAACAAAAGAAAGAAGACTAAGGCGCGACATGGAGGCCGAGCTGGTCGGTGAAGGCAGCTCGCCGGCTGAAGAAGTGGCCGCCTAGCTGGTCCCGGCTTGACCACCTCCCGCGGCAGGAGACGCACTCGCACGCGACGTAGTGCTGGAGGCGCGGTCAGGCTGGCCGGCTACTCCACCAGCCAGCTCGGTGTCTTCACCCTCCTCCTCCTCCCCTTCGCCCTCATCGCTGGAGTCGATCTCCTCCGCCGAGTCCTCGCCGTACGCCGGGTCCAGCCCGAACCAATCTTCCGGCTGGGCGACTCCATTGTCGTCCACCTCGGGGGCGAAGACGTTGGTGTCGGTGTAGTCGGCGATTGCTGAAGCCCGCCGAATGATGGCCGGCCGCGCCGGCTCCAGCTCCGTGTCGGCTTGCCGCCGCCAGGTAGCCAGCTGGTCCAGGTTCAGGCCGGGATACCAGGCCTTGACGAACTCCAGCGCCCGCCTGGCGCCGGAGCGAGCTGCTGACGCCTTCCAAGCCTCGAAGCGGCCGACTGCCACCTCCAGCCAGTCGGCGGTCCGACTGGGGGTGCGAGGGACCACTTGGCCGGGCCAGAGGGCGGCCAAGACCTGCGATCCCGCGCGCTGAAGCCGGCGGAGCAGCCTGTGAGCCGGCTGGATGCGAGCCTGGATCGCCAGGAGCTGTTCTTCCAGCGAGCGGCCGGCGGTTGGTGAGATCTCGAAGCCGACTTGCCTCTTCGCCTGGCGACGGGCTTCGACGGCCTGGTTGGCGGCAGTTGAGTAGCCAGGGAAGTACTCTGCGCGAAGGAGAAAAGAAAAGAGAAACACCGAAATCAGAAAAATAAGCCGAAATGGCAGATGGCAAGAAAGAATGAAGGGGTAGACAACTTACCGTCAACCAGGTCCTCAATCTGGTCATAACCGGAGACCAGAGTCTGCCTGGCCTCTGCCCAGCCGGCCGCCTCCGTCTCGAACTCCGCCTGGAGGGCGGCTTCGCGATCCTGCGCAGCCTTCAGCGCCGCCTTGTGACCTTCCTCCTGGTCGGCCAACTTCTTGACCAGGCGGTCGCGCTCCTGCACCAAGGCGGCGAGCTCCGCGTCCTTGGCACGAAGAGAAGTCTGGGACTCCCCCAGCTGTGCCCTCAGACTGGCGTTGGCCGCTGCAGAGATAGAAGAAGAAAAAGAACAATGAGAAACCATCAAGGAAGATCCGAGCCGACTGCTCAGCAATCGGCCCGAATCTCGGGGACTACACCCAGTGGGTGCGCTGACGCGCCCCCACATGAGATAAAGATCAAGTCACATACCTCGGCTTTCAGTGAGATCGGCGGTCTTCTGAGTCAGCTCCCGGGCCTGGGAGTTGAAGGCGGCCGCTCGGAGGTTGTGGTAGTCCTGCAAGACGGACAGAAGACCGAAGTGAGAGCAAAAGCAGCAAAGACAAAATCTCCAAGAAGTTCCAAGCCGCCTGCTCAGCAGCCGACTCGGAACTCGGGGACTACACCCAGTGGGTGCGCTGACGCGCCCCCACGAGAGAAATCAAGATCAAAAAAAAGAACAAGATAGGAATACTAACCCGGATGGCTGCCCGCGTGGCGAGGAATTCGTCGGTGAACTACCTCAGCGTCGTGGCTTGGCTTTGCAGCCGGGTCCGGACGTCTTGTGCAGCAACGTTCACCACGGCTGTCCCTCCGCCCGGCGTCCACCCCGAGGTAGCGCTGGCCGCCTCCGCGTCTCGGGCCGACGAGCTGGAGCCTACGGCCGGCTGTGGCTCCGACGCAGCCTTCTGCGGCTCAGACGTGGCCTTCCCTGCACGCCGGCTTGGCGGAACCCGGACCGCCACCTCAGCCCCCGCGGCCGGCTCGCCCTCCGCCGACTGTGCGGGCGCAGGCTCAGGCTGGCGGCCTTGGGTCGCCCTAGTCGGAGGAGTCGGCCCCGGCGCCTCCCCCAAGATGACGACGTCGTCGCCGCTTCCTCCCAGCCCCGGCTGGGAACCGCTGGCTCCCCCTGGCGAGGGATCCACGTCCCCGGGCGCCATGGTGCGCAGGGGGGTGACCATCAAAGCCTCCCCTGCCGCCGCCTCGGTCTCGGCCTCTGCCTGGGCCTTGGCTGCGGCCTCGGCGAGCGCCTTCGCCACCTCCTCCTCCCGAGCTTCCTGGGCGGCGGCTGCCCTCCGTGCCTCCGCCTCCCGCGCTTCCTGCTCCTCCCGCACCCCCCGCGCGTTCCTTTCCGTCGCCTCCAGGAGGGCGGCACGGGGATCTACGCGGCGAGTGGTGCTCCCAGAGCCCCCTGGCGACTCGACGGAGCCAGCGGCCGCCCGCTCAAGTGACAGCGGAGCTCTGACCATTGAAAAAGAAGACGAAGATTCAAGAACCACCAAAGGAAAGAAAGAAGGACAGTACATAGAAAGAGAGAACTTACGCCGACACAGTCTGTGGCTGCTTCACCACTTTGCGGAAGCGAGCCGCCTTCGCGGCCGCCTCTTCCCGCCTGGTGGCTGCCGCCCCACGTTTCTGGCCTGGGTGGCGCGACGAACATGCCCTGGGTGGCGCCTTCTTCATCCGGCTGCCGAACATGCCCTGGGTGGCGCGACGTTTCTGGCCTCTACCCCGAGCAGGCTGCGCGCCGGAGGAGCCCGCGCCGCGTCCGGATGCCGGCTGGTGGGGCGGGGCGGCTTCGGCTTTGTCCTCGTCCGGCCAGTCGTCGAAGGTAGTGGTGAACCCGGAGCCGCCTGCTTCGCCGCCAGCTTGGCCGCCGGCCGGCTCGACGGCGTCCTCCATATGGACCGCCCCTAGGTCGGGGTCCTCCAGGTCGTGTTCGGTCCGGTCGGGGACGAAGCGGCGCTCCATGTCTGCCCCGCCGGCCGGCCGAAGCAGAGGACTCTGTCAAAAGAGCAAGCCGACTGAGTTAGAGTCGGCCCAGAGGAACTCGGCGACAAAGCTGAGAGAGAGAAAGAAAAAGAGACGAGGGGAGCGTACCGTAGGCGGAGGATTGGCGCGGCTGTATGGCTCCTTGCCGAATTGCCAGTCTTCGGAAAGTTGGCAGTTGGCGAGGTAATTCACCATGTCGGCGGCGTCGGGCTGCGGCATCTCCTTGGTGCACATTCGACATGGATCGAGCTGGCCGCTCATCTGACAGATCAGATGAGGCCGGCTCTGGAGCGGAAGGACCCGGCGCGTGACAAACGCGGCCAGGAGGTCGGGCCCCGTCAGGCCCTCCGACTGGACCATCACCTGCAGGCGGGCGATGGCGGCGTTTCCTCCCTGCGACAGCGTCACTGCCCAGAAGGACCACTGGGGCAGCCTGCCCGCCGGCGGGCCGGCCACGTAGGCCGGCAAGTTGAGGTAGTCGCCCCGGGGAGCGATGCTCCGCATGTAGAAATATGACTTCTGCCACTTCTTCACCGATTGGATCAGTGTGATGATGGGGAAGGGGTTGTCGGCGCCTGATCTCCGTGACGCGATGAAGGCGCCGGTCTGAGCCGGCACGCCCCGCACGCGCGTGCCCAGCTTCGACTGGAAGAACTCCCCCAGAGCTCGAGGGTGGGGAGGACGCCAAGATAGCCCTCGCACAGGGTGACGAAGGCCGACAGCAGCACCACCGCGTTGGGGGTGAGGTGGTGTGGCTGGAGCTGATAGAATTCCAGCCAGGAGCGGAAGAAGGCGCTCACTGGCAGGCCAAAGCCGCGCAGGAAGTGCGAGCGGAAGACTACCCGCTCGCCCTCCCGCGGCGCCGGCCTGACTTCCTTCTCCGGCGCGAGGCGGACCTCCACTTTGTCCGCGCTAGGCAGACGCCGGGTGTCGCGGAGGAAGTCGATGTGATCGTTATGGACGATGGAGCCGTCCCAATCCCCGCCAAGCTGCTCTACGTGGGGAGGCATAGCGGAAGCTAGCACGGCGGCGGGGGAGCGTGCGGAGGAAGAGCGCGGCGGCGAAGCGCTGTCGCGAGAACGAGCAAGGCAAGAAGATGGTGGAAGTAGGAGGAGCGTGCGAGGGCCTGCCGCCCTCCACCTCCCCCTACTTATAGCCTCACGCGGCTGAAGAGGCCGGACGTGGGGGGGAGACGTGGGATTAACTACGCCCACTCCCCCCACGTCTCGCGTTTATTACGCATAAGTGCGAGCCGAAACGGCCGCACGGATCGTGCGGGCGGTTTCGGGATACAAAGGATCCGCGCCTGGGCCGGGGCACGGACGTGGCGGGCCCCCTCCCTGCGGCGACGTCCCGTCACGCGCGTGGGCTGGCAGGCTTTCCGGCCACGTGGCACGCCAACGGCCCGAGGCCGGCCCGCGGCCCGGTGCCCGTGCCCGCGGGTTCCCGCCCCCCCCCCCCCCCCCCGACTCCAGGAGAATTCGACTAAGGCAGCGCGCCTGACCAAGGCCGGCTCCAGCTGCCGGCCTGTCACGATAGGAAGCTGATCGAGCTTCTTGAACCCCACTCCACCTCGAAGCCCCATCAGCTTCGGGGACTACTGTCGGAGGGAGTGGCCACGGGTAGCCTAACCGACTACCCCTGGCTCTTCGGAAAATTTATCAGGCCTTTGGGCCTTCAAGCACTCCAAGCATTTGGGCCGCCTTCTCTGGCCGGCTACCACTAAAGCCAACTCCCGGAAGGCGACCCAGCCTCACCGACTCCTCCCCAGGACGACTACGGGGTGGCCGACTCCAAGAAGCCGGCCAAGAAGGACGTCGACTCCTAGGAGCCGGCCAAGACCACAACCACTCCTACATAACGGCGACCTGACGGGGTGTGGCCACAGTGCAGCCCACGACCCCCGAAGCCCGAGGCGGGCATGGCTACAGGAGGCCGTACGGGAGGGACGTCTCCCGTGCGGCTCGGCACTGAAGCCACGCTAGCCTCGACGTCACCCGCGACCCACTCCTGTACGGCCTGAGGACTGCGGGCCCCTTCAGCCAGAGAGAGGCGCGAGGGGGGCCCGGCTTTTCCTAGTCGGCCAAGATTATAGCCGGCCTCCAGAAGCCGGCTACTCCCTTCCTCGAAGCGGGAGCCCCATTAAGGAGACAAGACGAGGTGAGGCTACAGTGATGGCCCCCGAGGTGGCCCACTGTAGCCATGCTTACCTCGACGAAGCCCTCATCATCAGAGGCGCGGCTACAGTAAACAGCCGCCGACAAGACCCTAGGCGGTGGGACCGGCCTGTCGGCCAAGTAGCCGGCACCCGGCGGGACCCACTAGCCGGCGGGACCCAGCAGCCGGCGGAGAAGCCGGCGAGCGTGGACACTGACGGCTGGGACCTATTCCCAGTCGGATTACCGTTGTACCCCCGGGGGGTAGGCCTATATAAACCCCCCGGAGCACCCATGCAAAGGGTTCGCTTCTAGGTTGGCCTCGGAGCATAGTTGGCTTCTAGGTTAATACCCACGCATAGCCCACACACCATAGATAGAGAGAAGCAAGAGCTAGCCTTGTTCTTCTTCTCCCTTGACCTCAACAGCTCTAGGAGCGATTGTAGCTACCCTTTATCGATCTAGTGATCATGCGGAGACCCCGCAGAGCAGGACTAGGGGTGTTATCTCCTCGGAGAGCCCCGAACCTGGGTAAGATTCGCCGGCGTGCATGTCTTCGCCTCATCCCGTTTCCAGGCACCGGCGATGTTTTATTGGCTCCCACAATGATAAGACATCCCTTGGCATATGTCGCACCAACCACCCGACAGGAATGAAACCTTCTAGAGAAGTTATTTTTCGAAGGAAAGCAACCTGATAGACTTGGAGTGCACGTTAGGAAAGAAACGAGGGAGCCACGAGGTAGGGGGGCGCGCCCACCCCCTAGGGCGCGCCCTCCACCCTCGTGGGCCCCTTGTGGCTCCCCTGACGTATTTCTTCCGCCTATATATATCCATATACCCTAAAAACTTCGGGGAACAGAATAGATCGGGAGTTCCGCCGCCGCAAGCCTCTGTAGCCACCAAAAGTCAATCGGGACCCTGTTCCGGCACCCTGCCGGAGGGGGGGAACCCTCACCGGCGGCCATCTTCATCATCCCGGCGCTCTCCATGATGAGGAGGGAGTAGTTCACCCTCGGGGCTGAGGGTATGTACCAGTAGCTATGTGTTTGATCCCTCTCCCTCATGTTCTTGATTTGGCACGATCTTGATGTATCGCGAGCTTTGCTATTATAGTTGGATCTTATGTTTCTTCTCCCCCTCTATTCTCTTGTAATGGATTGAGTTTTCCCTTTGAAGTTATCTTCTCGGATTGAGTCTTTAATGATTTGAGAACACTTGATGTATGTCTTGTCGTGCATATCTGTGGTGACAATGGGATATCACATGACTCACTTGATGTATGTTTTGGTGATCAACTTGCGGGTTCCGCCCATGAACTTATGCATATGGGTTGGCACACGTTTTTGTCTTGACTCTCCAGTATAAACTTTGGGGCACTCTTTGAGGTTCTATGTGTTGGTTGAATAGATGAATCTGAGATTCTGTGATGCATATCGTATAATCATACCCACGGATACTTGAGGTGACATTGGAGTATCTAGGTGACATTAGGGCTTTGGTTGATTTGTGTCTTAAGGTGTTATTCTAGTACGAACTCTAGGGCTGTTTGTGACACTTATAGGAATAGCCCAACGGATTGATTGGAAAGAATAACTTTGAGGTGGTTTCGTACCCTACCATAATCTCTTCGTTTGTTCTCCGCTATTAGTGACTTTGGAGTGACTCTTTGTCAGGGGCGGAGACAGTGGGGCGAGCAGGGGCTAGACACCCCCCAACGATCGGCCCCCCTCAATGTCTCACGGGCCATAGTACTAGTATTTTATGTTATATGCGCTAATTGGCCGGAGATAATTACAACTTAATGTAGAATTCAGCCCAAAAGTAATGTTTAATCAGTAGACCATCCAAGCCAAGCCCAAATAGTGGCCCATGTGCCCATTCTGACCACCGGTGAGTAGGAGGCCTACAAGTTTGATCGTTTCGAACCCTGTACGTTGATCTGATCCAAAATCGATCTCCCATCGCTAGGAGCTAGGGTTTCTTGCCGGCACTCAATGGCTCGCTGCACCTCCAATCCCACCTGCCCGGCAACCAACCACCAGGCACTGCTTCCGTTTGCCGGCACTGGTGGCGCTAGGAGACCCCGCAAGGACCAAGTTGCTTCCAGCTTCTCCATGGTGTTAACTGCTCTGTTGAGCCGTATGTCATTGAGTCCGTCATGTATGTGTTCATGATCTAAGGCTCCATTTGTTCATGATCTAAAGCTCCGTTTGAAAGGTACGTCGACATACAATATCCCTCGCAGCTGGTTCATTCTTTTCTCTGGATTACAATCTAACAGCCTATTAATCAAGCATGTAAGAGGATCTCTGTTAATTTACTAATTAGACGTTTCTTTAAAAAAATGCCCCTAATTGATAACATGTATTTCCTGATTAAATATGTTAGTTGTATATATGGATGATCTATACACAAAGATAATTGTCAAGGAGGTCGTTTATAAGGGGTTGTGGGCTGTAATGTTTTTTTGTTTCGATTCGCCCCCCCCCCCCTATGTTCAATTCTTGGCTCCACCCCTGCTCTTTGTTGCATGTTGAGGGATAGTTATATGATCCAATTATGTTATTATTGTTGAGAGAACTTGCACTAGTGAAAGTATGAACCCTAGGCGTTGTTTCCTAGCATTGCAATACCGTTTACGCTCACTTTTACCACGTGTTACCTTGCTATTTTCATATTTTCAGATTACAAAACCTATATCTACTATCCATATTGCACTTGTATCACCATCTCTTCGCCGAACTAGTGCACCTATACAATTTACCATTGTATTGGGTGTGTTGGGGACACAAGAGACTCTTTGTTATTTGGTTGCAGGGTTGTTTGAGAGAGACCATCTTCATCCTACGCCTCCCACGGATTGATAAACCTTAGGTCATCCACTTGAGGGAAATTTGCTACTATCCTACAAACCTCTGCACTTGGAGGCCCAACAACGTCTACAAGAAGAAGGTTGTGTAGTAGACATCAAGCTCTTTCCTTAGCATCCCCAAGCTTAATTCCTGCTCGTCCTCGAGTAGGTAAATGATAAAAACTGAATTTTTGATGTAGAGTGCTACTTGGCATAATTTCAATGTAATTCTTCTTAATTGTGGTATGAATATTCAGATCCGAAAGATTCAAGATAAAAGTTCATATTGACATAAAAATAATAATACTTCAAGCATACTAACTAAGCAATTATGTCTTCTCAAAATAACATGGCCAAAGAAAGTTATCCCTACAAAATCATATAGTCTGGCTATGCTCTATCTTCACCACACAAAGTACTTAAATCATGCACAACCCCGATGACAAGCCAAGCAATTGTTTCATACTTTTGACATTTTCAAAACTTTTTCAATCTTCACGCAATACATGAGCGTGAGCCATGGACATAGCACTATATGTGGAATAGAATGGTGGTTGTGGAGAAGACAAAAAGGGAGAAGATAGTCTCACATCAACTAGGCGTATCAACGGGCTATGGAGATGCCCATCAATAGATATCAATGTGAGTGAGTAGGGATTGCCATGCAACGGATGCACTAGAGCTATAAGTATATGAAAGCTCAACAAAGGAAACTAAGTGGGTGTGCATCCAACTCGCTTGCTCACGAAGACCTAGGGCATTTTGAGGAAGCCCATCATTGGAATATGCAAGCCAAGTTCTATAATGGAAAATTCCCACTAGTATATGAAAGTGACAAAATGAGAGACTCTCTATCATGAAGATCATGGTGCTACTTTGAAGCACAAGTGTGGTAAAAGGATAGTAACATTGTCCCTTCTCTCTTTTTCTCTCATTTTTTTTATTTGGGCCTTTTCTCTCTTTTTTATTGCCTCTTTTTTTTCGTCCAGAGTCTCATCCTGACTTGTGGGGGAATCATAGTCTCCATCATCCTTTTCCTCACTTGGGACAATGCTCTAAAAATGATGATCATCACACTTTTATTTTCTTACAACTCAACAATTACAACTCGATACTTAGAACAAAATATGACTCTATATGAATGCCTCCGGCGGTGTACCGGGATATGCAATGAATCAAGAGTGACATGTATGAGAGAATTATGAACGGTGGCTTTGCCACAAATACGATGTCAGCTACATGATCATGCAAAGCAATATGACAATGATGGAGCGTGTCATAATAAACGGGACGGTGGAAAGTTGCATGGCAATATATCTCGGAATGGCTATGGAAATGCCATGATAGGTAGGTGTGGTGGCTGTTTTCAGGAAGGTTTATGGTGGGTGTATGATACCAGCAAAAAGTACGCGGTATTAGAGAGGCTAGCAATGGTGGAAGGAAGAAGAGTGCGTATAATCCATGGACTCAACATTAGTAATAAAGAACTCATATACTTATTGCAAAAATCTACAAGTTATCAAAGCAAAGTATTACGCGCATGCTCCTAGGGGGGTAGATTGGTAGGAAAAGACCATCGCTCGTCCCCGACCGCCACTCATAAGGAAGACAATCAATAAATAAATCATGCTCCGACTTCATCACATAACGGTTCACCATACGTGCATGCTACGGGAATGACAAACTTTAACACAAGTATTTCTCAAATTCACAACTACTCAACTAGCATGACTCTAATATCACCATCTTCATGTCTCAAAACAATTATCAAGCATCAAACTTCTCATAGTATTCAACACACTCATAAGAATTCTTACAAATCTTGTATGCTTAGCATAGTAGGATTATTTAAGAAAATTACCATGCTATTTAAGACTCTCAAAATAATCTAAGTGAAGCATGAGAGATCAATAGTTTCTATAAATCAAATCCACCACCGTGCTCTAAAAGATATAAGTGAAGTACTAGAGCAAAACTATATAACTCAAAAGATATAAGCGAAGCACAAAGAGTATTCTAATAATTTCCAAATCATGTATGGCTCTCTCAAAAGGTGTGTACAGCAAGGATTATTGTGGTAAACTAAAAGAAAAGACACAAATCATACAAGACGCTCCGAGCAAAACACATATCATGTGGTGAATAAAAATATAGCTCCAAGTAAAGTTACCGATGGAAGTAGACGAAAGAGGGGATGCCTTCCGGGGCATCCCCAAGCTTTGGCTTTTTGGTGTCCTTAGATTATCTTGGTGTTGCCATGGGCATCCCCAAGCTTAGGCTCTTTCCACTCCTTGTTCCATAATCCATCAAAATCTTTCACCCAAAACTTAAAAGCTTCACAACACAAAACTCAACAGAAATCTCGTGAGCTCCGTTAGCGAAAGAAAACAAAAGACCACTTCAAGGTACTGTAATGAACCCATTCTTTATTTATCTTGGTGTTAAACCTACTGTATTCCAACTTCTCTATGGTTTATAAACTATTTTACTAGCCATAGATTCATCAAAATAAGCAAACAACTCACGAAAAACAGAATCTGTCAAAAACAGAACAGTCTGTAGTAATCTGTAACTAACGCAAACTTCTGGAACTCCAAAAAATCAGCCAAAATAGGAAGATCTAGACAATTTGTTTCTTGATCAGCAGCAATTGGAATCAGTACTTTATCACGTTCTGGTGATTTTTAACAATTATTTTCGTGAACAGAAAGTTTCTGGAAATTTCTGCAAGATCAAATAACTATCATCCAAGAAGAGCCTATAGGTTTAACTTGGCACAAACACTAATTAAAACACAAAAACACATCTAAACAGAAGCTAGATCAAAGATTTATTACTAAGCAGTAAGGAAAAATATTGGGTTGTCTCCCAACAAGCGCTTTTCTTTAAAGCCTTTTTAGCTAGGCATTGATAATTTTAATGATGCTCACATGAAAGACAAGAAATGAAGCGCAAAGAGAGCATCGTGAAACACGTGACAAACACATCTAAGTCTAACATACTTCCTATGCATGGGCATCTTATAGGCAAAAAGATTATCGTAGCAAGCAAAAACTAGCATATGCAAGGAAGCGGAAAGGAACAATAGCAATCTCAACATAACGAGAGGTAATTTAGTAACATGAAAATTTCTATAACCATATTTTCCTCTCTCATAATAATTATATGTAGGATCATAAGAAAATTCAACAATATAGCTATGACATAACATATTCTCAACACGATCCACATGCATGCTAAGTTGACACTCTTCCAAAATAGTGGGATTATCATTAACTAAAGTCATGATTTCTCCAAGCCCACTTTTATCAAAAATTTCATAAGATTGAATATTCTCCAAGTATGTGGGATCTAAAGTTGACACTCTTCCAAACCCACTTTCAATATTATTGCAAACAATGTTATCAATCTCATATTCATCATGGGGTTTAATAAATTTTCAAGATCATAAGAAGAATCACCCCAATCATGATCATTGCAACAAGTAGTAGACATAGCAAAACTAGCATCCCCAAGCTTAGGGTCTTGCATGTTATTAGCACAATTGACATCAAGAGAATTTATAGTAAAATCATTGCAATCATGCTTTTTATTCAAGGAGCTATCGTGAATCTCTTCATAAAGTACTTCATCACAATTTTCAGATTCACAAATTTCAAGCAAAACTTCATAAAGATAGTCTAGTGCACAAAACTCACTAGCAATTGGTTCATCATAATTGGATCTCTTAAAAAGATTGGCAAGCGGATGAGGATCCATAGATCTTAGCTTCTCTGTTTAGGAATAAATACTCAACTATTTCAACCAAACGAGCAAACGAGCCAAGTAAGACATCAAGGCAAATGATAAGATGAACGGAAAAAGGGCGAATAAAACGGCAAGGGTGAAGTGGGGGAGAGGAAAACGAGAGGCAAATGGCAAATAATGTAATGCAGGAGATAAGGGATTGTGATGGGTACTTGGTATGTTGACTTTTGCATAGACCTCCCCTGCAACGGCGCCAGAAATCCTTCTTGCTACCTCTTGAGCACTGCGTTGGTTTTCCCTTGAAGAGGAAAGGGTGATGCACCAAAGTAGCGTAAGTATTTCCCTCGGTTTTTGAGAACCAAGGTATCAATCTAGTAGGAGGCTACGCGCGAGTCCCTCGCACCTGCACAATACAAATAAATCCTCGCAACCAACGCGATAAGTGGTTGTCAATCCCTTCATGGTCACTTACGAGAGTGAGATCTGATAGATATGATAGGATAATATTTTTGGTATTTTTATGATAAAGATGCAAAGTAAAATAAAACCAAAGTAAAAAAGCAAAGGCAATAACAAAGTGTTGGAAGACTAATACGATGAAGATAGACCCGGGGGCCATAGGTTTCAATAGTGGCTTCTCTCAAAAGCATAAGTATTCTACGGTGGGTGAACGAATTACTGTTGAGCAATTGACAGAATTGAGCATAGTTATGAGAATATCTAGGTATGATCATGTATATAGGCATCACGTCGGAGACAAGTAGACCGACTCCTGCCTGCATCTACTACTATTACTCCACTCATCGACCGCTATCCAGCATGCATCTAGAGTATTAAGTTCATGAAAACAGAGTAACGCCTTAAGCAAGATGACATGATGTAGAGGGATAAATTCATGCAATATGATAAAAACCCCATCTTGTTATCCTCGATGGCAACAATACAATACGTGCCTTGCTGCCCCTACTGTCACTTGGAAAGGACACCGCAAGATTGAACCCAAAGCTAAGCACTTCTCCCATTGCAAGAAAGATCAATCTAGTAGGCCAAACCAAACTGATAATTCGAAGAGACTTGCAAAGATAACCAATCATACATAAAAGAATTCAGAGAAGATTCAAATATTGTTCATAGATAATCTTGATCATAAACCCACAATTCATGGGTCTCAACAAACACACCGCAAAAAGAAGATTACATCGAATAGATCTCCACGAGAGAGGGGGAAAACATTGTATTGAGATCCAAAAAGAGAGAAGAAGCCATCTAGCTACTAACTATGGACCCGAAGGTCTGAAGTAAACTACTCACAATTCATCGGAGAGGCTATGGTGTTGATGTAGAAGCCCTCCGTGATGGATAACCCCTCCGGCGGAGCTCTGGAACGGACCCCAAGATGGGATCTCGTGGGTACAGAAGGTTGCGGCGGTGGAATTAGGTTTTTGGGTCCGTATCTGATCGTTTGGGGGTACGTAGGTATATATAGGAGGAAGGAGTACGTCAGTGGAGCAACAGGGGGCCCACGAGGGTGGAGGGCACGCCCCTACCTCGTGGCCTCCTCCTTTGTTTCTTGACGTAGGGTCCAAGTCTCCCGGATCATAATCTTCCTAAAAATCACGTTCCCGAAGGTTTCATTCCGTTTGGACTCCGTTTGATATTCCTTTTCTGCGAAACTCTGAAATAGGCAAAAAACAGCAATTCTGGGCTGGACCTCCGGTTAATAGGTTAGTCCCAAAAATAATATAAAAGTGAATAATAAAGCCCAATAATGTCCAAAACAGTAGATAATATAGCATGGAGCAATCAAAAATTATAGATACGTTGGAATTATACATGTCACTCATGAGTCATTGCACATCCCACTTCACTCCCCGGCAAGTTTGAAATCAAGTGAGCTAATATCAAATAACCTCTTCTCACCGGCAAGTTTGAAATCATGACTTGCCGGGGAGTGTATCGGTAAGGGCCATCCCACTTTGGCGTCAACTTGTTGGAATTCTTGGCCGACTGAACGCGCCGAAGAACAAGGTCGCCTTCCTCAAAGCTTCGGGCATGAACCTTGCGGCTATGGTAGCAGCGCAAGGCTTGCTGGTAGCGCGCTGCTCTCACAGCCGCCCGAAGACGATCTTCCTCGAGGAGCGTTGCGTCATCTTGGCGCAATTACTCTTGCTCAAACTCGTCATAAGCGAGCACTCGAGGTGACCCGTATGTGAGTTCCGTGGGGAGAACTGGTTCTGCCCCGTATACCAGGGCAAAGGGTGTCTGGCCGGTGGCTCGATTTGGTGTCATTCTAATTGACCAAACGGTGTCTGGCCGGTAGGCAACTCATCAATCCAGTGCCTTCCACTCTTGTGCAGTTTGTCAAAAGTCTTTGTTCTCAGGCCTCGCAGTACTTCAGCACTTGCCCGCTCCGCCTGGCCGTTGCTCCGTGGGTGTGCCACGGAAGCGAAACAGACCTTACTGCCGAGGTCCTGGATGTATTGCATGAAGGTGTGGCTTGTGAACTGCGTGTCGTTGTCGGTGATGAATCTGTTTGGCACACCAAAATGGCAGACTAGCCCCTTGAAGAAGTTGACGGCTGACTGTGCTGTCACCTTCCTCACTGCCTCCACCTCCGGCCACTTTGTGAACTTGTCGATTGCAATGTACAAGTACTCAAAGCCCCCGACAACGTGGGGGAAAGGCTCCAGTATGTCGAGCCCCCAAACAGAAAATGGCCAGGAGAGAGGAATTGTTTGAAGGGCTTGAGTTGGTTGATGAAGCTTCTTCGAATGGAACTGGCACGCTTCACACCTGGTTACTAGTGCTGTTGCATCCTGGAGGGCAGTGGGCCAGAAGAAACCTTGCCGGAATTCCTTGCCGGCAAGGGCCCTCTACCCTATGTGGGAGCCACATATGCCTCCATATATCTCTGCCAACAGCTCCAGTCCTTCCTCCCGGGGAATGCACTTCAGTTTCACACCATTCGGTCTTTTTCTGTACAGGACATCGTCGACGAACTGATACATGGCAGATCGACGGGCTACTTTCTCCGCTTCTTCCTGCTCCTCAGGAAGTTCCGCTGTCTGGAGGAACCAGACGGTATGCTGTGCCCATGCCGGAGCCTGGGGCTCGACGGCAAGGACTAAAGGCATTTCCTCCGCCATGGGAGCGGCTGTCTCTACGCCAGGGCTTGACGCCCTGCCGGAGTTGGTTGCCCCATGACAGGCTCAGTGTCCACGGCAGCATGCTTGACGGCGGCTCCTCGGAGCTCGGTGGGAAAGTACTTGCCGGGGCCTGATTTCCTCCGCTTGTTCTGCTCTATTGATGGTTCAACGGATGGTTGAGTTAACCGAAGCACAAAAGTAGCTAGTTCCACAGGTAGTTTGAAGGCAGCGCGCTTCGACAGGTAATCGGCGATGTCGTTCTCCGCTCGGGGAACATGCTCTGCTTGTATACCGTCAAAGCACTCTTCCAGCTTCCTCACCTCATCTACGTAGGCCTCCATCAATGGGCTCTGATAATCTTTGTTGGCTTGCCTGACGACAAGCTATGAATCACCCCTGACGATGAGCTTCTTAACCCAGCGGTCTACTGTGATCCTAAGACCGGCAAGCAACCCCTCGTATTCAGCAGTGTTGTTTGTGGACATCTCCCTGGGGAAGTGCATCTGGATTACATACTTGAGGTGCTCTCCGATGGGTGCGATGAGCAGCACACCAGCACCGGCGCCTTGCAGCGAGAAAGCCCCGTCAAAGTACATGATCCAGTTACGACTTGCTTCCTTGCCGGGGAGAGTGGTCTCCTGGATTTCTTCGTCGGGCGTTGAAGTCCATTCCGCAATGAACTCTGCCAAGACTGTGCTCTGGATCGTCGAAGTACTTTCAAACTTCAAACCAAAGCTCGACAGCTCGAAGGCCCACTCCACAATCCTCCCGGTTGCGTCTGGGTTATGCAATATCCGTTGCAACGGGAGGCGGGTGACGACGGTGATTTTGTGGGCTTGGAAGTAATGACGTAGCTTCCTCGAGGCCATAAGGAGGCCGAAGAGAAATTTCTGCACACCGGAGTACCTTGACCTAGCCCCCTGCAAGAGGGAGCTGACGAAGTAAACCGGGTGCTGCATCATTTTCTTGTTCTGCACCACTTCATTTGGTTGCGCGGGCCCCGTCCTGATGGCGTCAGGCTCTGCCGGGGGCCTTGCCTTGCCGGCACCAGGCCCTGCCGGGGGGGCCCTAGCTCGCCATCCGCCAGTCCTGTCGTTGCCACTGCCTCTTCATCGACCTCCCTCTATGCCACTAGCACGGCGCTGACCACTTGATTCGTTCCCGCTAGGTACAGCAGCAATGGCTCTTGTGGTTTAGGCGCAACTAGTATCGGCGTAGAGGAGAGGTATTTCTTCAAATCCTGTAGCGCTGCTTCGGCCTCTGGGGTCCATTCCATTGGTCCCGCCTTTTTCCAGATTTTGAAAAAGGGAAGGGCGCGCTCGGCAGACTTGGACATGAATCTGCTCATGGCGGCAACGCAGCCAGTGAGCCGATGCACATCCTTGATTCGCTTGGGCGCCTCAATTTGCTCGATAGCCTTGATCTTGTCTGGGTTTGCCTCGATCCCACCCTGTGACACAAAGAACCCGAGAAGTTTGCCGAACGGAACGCCGAAAACACACTTCTCAGGGTTCAACTTGAGGTTGACCTTGCGCAGGTTTGCAAACGTCTCTTCTAAGTCTTGTACAAGTGTTGCCCTGTCCTTCGTTTTGACCACTATGTCATCCATATATGCTTCCATATTTCTATGTAGCTGGGGCTCAAAACCAATTTGGACTGCTCTTGCATACGTTGAGCCAGCACTCTTCAACCCGAAAGGCATCCGTAAAAAGCAATACATACCACATGGGGTGATGGATGCTGTATTTTCTTCGTCTTCTCTTGTCATGAAGATCTGGTGGTATCCGGAGTAGGCGTCAAGGAATGATAACAGATCACACCCGGCCGTGGAGTCAACAATCTGGTCGATGCACAGCAACGGGAAAAGGGTCCTCGGGACAAGCCTTATTGATATTTGTGTAGTCAATACACAGCCTCCACTTCCCATTTGCCTTGCGCACCACCACCGGATTGGCCAACCACGTCGGATGGAGTACTCCTCTCACCAAGCCTGCCACTTCCAACTTCCTGATCTCCTCTGTGATGAACCCTTGCCTTTCCAAAGCCTGCTTCCTGACCTTCTGCTTGACGGGCCGCGCATGAGGAGAGACAGCAAGGTGGTGCTCAATCACCTCCCTGGGAACGTCGGGGACGTCGGATGCTTGCCACGCAAACACATCGACATTCGCCCGCAGGAAGGTGACGAGCGTGCCTTCCTATTTGCTGTCGAGGGTGGAGCTTATGGTGAAAGCCCCTCCCATGCCATCCTCCTTGACGGACACTTTCTTGGTCTCTAGCGGGGCAGCTCTGGATTTCTTGCTCTTGCCAGTGGAGCTCTCTGGCACGTCCTCGACGGTAGCACAACACTCCGAAGAGGTGCGCTTGCCGGAGTGGGTGTGAGAGGTCTTGCCGGTCTTCTTCTTCCCTCCCGGGGCTTCAGCGGCAGGAGCAAGTGCCTTGGCGGCAGTTGCTGCAACTGCTTCCCGGTAGAGTAGGTCGGCGCAGATCAGCGCATCCTTCTTGTCGCAGGGGACGGTGATGATGGTCATCGGCCCAGGCATCTTCAGCGTGTTGTAGGCGTAATGCGATGCTGCCATGAACTTGGCTAGTGTTGGGCGGCCGAGGACCCCATTGTAGGGCAAGGGGATCTCGACTACATCGAAGACAATCCTCTCCGTCCCGTAGTTCAACTCGCCTCCAAACGTCACAGGCAGCGTGACCTTACCCTTCGGCTGGCTCCTTCTCGGGTTGACCCCTTGAAACGTGCCCATCTCCTCGAGGTTTCCATCAGGAATTTGCAGCCTTTTGATCACAACGGGTGAGATCAAGTTCAGACCGGCCCCGCCGTCGACCAGGATCTTGGTCAGCTTGAGGTTGCGTATCGTTGGTGAAACCAACAACGGCAAACACCCGACCGCACTTGTGCGATCAGGGTGGTCCTCGGTGTCAAAGATGATAGGCGTGCTGGACCACTTTAGCGGCTTCTAAGCGTCGAACGACGGCTTTGCTGCTGTGATCTCACGCGCCCACTGCTTGAGCTGGCGGTGAGAATTATGCAGCGAGGTGCCACCATCGACGAACATGGCCTCCGTAGCCTTCTAGAACTCATGCTCGCCGGACTCGTCATCCTCGTCATGATCGTCGTCTTCCTGCTTCTTGTCATGGCCCCGAGCGGGCCTCTCTTGCTGGTTATCCTTGCCGCGGCGGCCTCCTTGGCCGCCACGCTTCTTGCCGGATCCTTCGGCACCATCCTGACCCTTCTCCTTGTCCCGCCTCTCATACTCGGCTTTTTGCTTTTCAGCAAGCAACTCAACTTGTCGGCAGTTCTGGAGGTCGTGGCCCTTGGTGCGGTGGATCTTGCAATACTGCTTGTCGGCAGCTGCCAAGGCCCGGCAAGCGGCGCACCCGGCAATATCCTTGCTAGGGTCGTCTGCCTTGGCCTTCTTGGCGGCGCTGGTGTCGTCGGATCCCTCGACGGCAAGCACGGCCTTACCCTTACGCTTCCTGTTGCGGCGCCGGCCCTTTTTCGTCGGGGCGGCGGTGTCCTCGTCCATAGAGTCGGTTTCCGCGCTGGCGTCCTCGCCGGGGTACTTCCTTCCCTCTTCAGCTCGGGCGCATCTATCGGCCAGAACATAAAGTTCGGCCACATCTTTAACCTTCTTCATCGCCAGCTCTTCACGCATCTTGCGGTTGCGCACATTCTGATGGAACGCGCTGATCACGGCGGCGGGATGAACATCTGGGATGTTGTATTGCACCCGGCTGAACCTCTGTATATACTTGCGCAGGTTTTCACCTTCCTTCTGGGGAATGATATGCAAATCGCTTGCCTGGCCATGAGCTTGCTGGCCTCCAGTGAAGGCACCAATGAACTTATGACATGGATCCGACCAAGAAGAAATGGAATCCGCCGGCAAGTGCATCAACCAAGACATGACATTGGGTTTCAGTGCCAACGGGAAGTAATTGGCAAGCACCTTGTCGTCGCGAGCTCCAGCGGCTTGCATCGCGATGGTGTAGATGCTGAGGAACTCTGACGGGTGGGTCTTGCCGTTGTACTTCTCGCCGACGTCGGGCTTGAACGTGCGGTGGGACGGCCACTGGAACTGTCGCAGCTCACGGGTAAAGGCCGGGCAACCCACATCGTAGGGTAGGCCACCGGAGCCTCCCGGTGCTGGGTGGTCCATAGTGGGCCCCGCCCGCCTATCTGACTGGTGGCGTGCATCGCGCCGGCGCTCGATGGTGGTTCGAGGGTCTTCATGGGCTCGCTCCCGAAGAACTTGGCGTTGATTGCGGTGGGCCCGTGGGTCGGACGACGCTATGGAAATGTCATCACAAGTGTCATCACGACGGACCGGCACCCATGGCAACTGGCGTGGGGGAGGAGAGTGCACCGTGGCTGCAGCATCTCCGGTCCTTCCACCACTGGCATGTGGTGGCTCGACGGAGCGTCGGCCCGAGGGCCCCGCTGGTCGCGGTTCATCTTTGTTGGCGACACCGACGAGGCTCCGGATGGTGGTTCTCCACACGTCGAGCTTTTCCGCGGCAGGAGGAAGTCGAGGAGCAGCTGCGCGCGCGCCAAAGCTTCTGCTGGCGTGGGTGGCGGCGAAAGCTGCGTGGACCGTGACGCGCTCTGACTTCTAACCATGTTAGAAGGAGCACTATCACGGCCTGGCGGCTGTGCGCCATTTTCGCCAGCACTTCGGCGGGCATGGTGGCCTTCTTCGTCCCGCGAATGATGCACAGGACTCTTCCCACGGCGGCGTTCGGGGTCACCAGCATGGTGACGCTGCCCGTCGCGCACACCCTGGGAAGAGCATGTTGTGGGCGCCGGCGTAGGCGTCTTGGAGGTTGCTGCGCCGCCCGTAGGTGGCACGGCGCCACCCCTGGAGGGCCCCGTGCCGCCTGTGGGGGGCCCAGCTCCGTCCTTGGGTTCGGCGACGTGCGGCCCGTTGTCTTGCGCACGAACGATGCCGCTCGCCAGGCTCTGACTGCCAGAGCGATGTTGGTGCCCACGGTCCGCGCCTCGGGTTCTTTCCGCGACCGGCCCGCTGCTCGCCCGCACCGGTACGGGCCGTCCGGCTCCGTATGAACCGATCACCGTGATATTCTTCTTCTTGGGAGCCATGGCGATGAAAAACTGCTAGGCTAACCACTAGACCGGATTTTCACAACTGCGCCCCCTACCTGGCGCGCCATAGATGTCGGTGGAAACGACACCTATGGGATCACTGGGACCCCTTCTACAGTTGGCGGACGCGGGGTTGTGCAAAGAGCGGGTCTGGTAGGAAGCACAAGGATTGTTTACCCAGGTTCGGGGCGCGAGGATGCGTAAAACCCTAGTCCTGCTTTGGTGTATGTATTTGAGTGTTCTTGAGTTCTTGAACTAGCTACGGTGTGTCTCTAGTCCAAAAGATCTGAATCCTTCTCATGGTCACCTCGGGCCTCCTTTTATAGACAAAAGGGGTCGCTACAGTGGCACACAGGAGGCGGAAAGGTGTCCAGTGGATGAGTCTATCCTCTGGCACCGTCGGACAAATGCATTTAATGTGATGCCGACGTGCCCCTCTTGCTTTATTGGGGACGGCAAGGAAGCTCGTCCCAGCTGTCGGCCTCTCGCCGCCTCGCCTGGCTGCGACGCGCGTTCGGGCTGACGAGGCGTTGTAGCGCCACGTTGGCTGGCTGCTGGGCTGGCGCGGTGGTGGAGCCTTCACGAAGATCTGCATGCCACCACGCAGGTGCTAGCTGAGTCGGCGTAGAGGCCGCATGCTGCCACGCAGGTGCCTGCCCAGCTGGTTGAGCTAGCAGCTGGGTGAGAGCGGCGATGTAGTCTTGGCAGACGTGGGCCTGGTCGTGGGCACGCAAGCGTCCTCGGCAAGGGCCTTGCCGGGGCCCCGGCAAGGGTCTTTCCGCGGCACGGTGGTCGTCCCCGGCAAGGGTCTTGCCGGGGGTCTCGTGGATCTCCTCGGCAAGGATCTCGCTGAGGGTCGTCATCTTCTGGTCCTCATCTGATCGTGTGTGTTTATGATCTTGATGAAGATCTGCATGCCACCACAGAGGCACCTCCCAAGCCTTGGTTCCAGTGTGGATGGTTGGTGGTGTTGGAACCCGCGGGCTAAAGGGTGGCTTGCTCTGCTGGCGTCGGGCAAGTTGCCCCGGCAAGGCTCTTCCCGGGGCTGTGGAGGCTGCCCCAGCAAGGGTCTTGCCGGGGGAATCCACCTCGCCCTCTTGCTCTTTGTGTCTCTTGGTCTTGGCGTTGCTTTGGTTGCCTTGCGCTTCGGCTTCCCCCTTCTGCCCTGCTCATGGCCGTGGGCGCGGCTCTGGCTGCCCGTGCACAAGTAAAGGGGTAAAAAGGAGTGCCCCTACTTTTGTACACCGACACCGGTAAGGCCAATGTTGTTGTCGATGCTCTTAGCCGCAAGCCTGCCAGTCTGAACGCCCTGATAGAGTCCTTGCCTCCCTAACTCCAAGAAGAGATCGCTCAGCATAATTTGCTTATTGTTGATGCGGGCCTAGCCAATATATTGGAGGTTACTCCTACCCTCGAGGATGAGATCCGCATGGCCCAGCAAGATGACCCAGTCCTGCAAACCATGTCAAGCGTATGCAAGAAGGCAAGACCCAGGATTTCTCTAAGGATAAGCAAGGTACTCTAAGGTTTCGAGGACGAATTTGCGTACCTGAGCAAGCAGACCTGAGAAAGAAGATCTTGGCAGAAGTGCACGAGTCTTCGTACTCAATTCACCCAGGAGGTACCAAAATGTATGAAGACCTTTGATAGATATTTGGGTGGGATGGAATGAAGAAGGACATCGCATACTTTATCGCTTGTTGCGATTTATGCAACAAAGTGAAGGCGGAGCACCAGGATCCCGCTGGACTTATTCAACCTTTAGCCGTTCCACACTGGAAGTGGGACGATGTCTTCATGGATTTGATCACAGGTCTACCAAGGACTCACCGAGGCAATGATGCAGTATGGGTTGTGGTGGACACGCTGACAAAGGTAGCTCACTTTATTCCCATCTGAACCACATACCAAGCCGATCAACTTGCACAGCTATATGTGTCCAGAATCGTCAGTTTTCATGGAGTGCCAAGAACGATCACTTCAGACCAAGGTTCTCTCTTTACCTCACTATTCTGATCACGTCTTCATCAAGCCTTGGGGACCGCACTAAAGTACAGTACAGCCTTTCATCCTCAGACAGACGGGCAGACTGAGCGCGTAAATCAAATACTTGAAGATATGCTCCGAGCATGTGCTTTGGCCCAAGGACCCAAGTGGGAAGATTGTCTGCCGTATGTTGAGTTCTCCTACAACAACAGTTTCCAGACCAGCCTGAATATGTCACCATATGAAGCTTTGTATGGTCGTAAGTGCCGCACTCCGCTAAACTGGTCTCAAACCGGAGATAGCCGCATTTTCGGAACTGACTTAATGATGGAGTCTGAGAAGCAAGTCAAGGAGATCAGAGATAGACTACAATTGGCTAAGTCCCGACAGAAGAGTTATTATAATGCAAAGCACCGTCAGATCGGCTTTGAACCCGGAGAGTATGTGTACCTCCGAGTCTCACCTATGAAAGGAGTCAAGAGATTTCAGACCCGAGGAAAACTGGCACCCAAATATATTGGCCCATTCCCAGTTATGTCTAGAGTTTGTACATTTGCTTATCAGTTGGAACTGCCACCGAAATTGTCAGAAGTGCACAATGTGTTCCATGTCTCACAGCTAAGAAGGTCTATCTCGCCACCCGAGAAAAGGACTGATATGGTAGAGATAGAGCTTGCTAAGGATCTAACCTATGAGGAGAGACCGTTCAGAATATTGGATGAAACAGAAAGAGTCACTCGCAGTAAGGTGATGAAGTTTTATAAGGTTCAGTGGGAGCATCACACCGAGGAAGAAGCGACTTGTGAAAGAGAGGAATTTTTAAAGGAAGCCTATCCAGAATTGTTTTCCTGAGAAACCGAATCTCCAGGACGAGATTCATCCTAAGTGGGGGAGGTTTGTGACGCCTGGTTTTTGCCTTCTCTCTTTTTCCGGATTTCTTTGCCTTTGGTTTCGAAGTTGGATTTATTGAATCAACTCACTTGGGCATGTCGTTGATTTTCACCCAAGTGACCCATCTCTCTCAAAATCATCACTTCTTCTCTGTTAAATCCCAAAATGGCCCTTGGAATATTTTTCATAAATGAAAAATATTATTTTTCTTCTCTGAAAATCATCTCAGCAACATATGCTCCAAAGCAACCTCATTTTTGTTGCCTGCAAAAATCTGTAAAAGTTCCCAAATATTCTTTGAACCATGGCACACCTCGCTGTGCAAAAATATTTCATACCTATTTGGAATATTTTTTCTACAGAAAATCTTTTCTGTTTTGGCCTCAAAATGCAGTTTCTACAGCAAGTGCATTTTTCCTTAATCTAATGAAGCGATTTTACTTGAGCTTCATTACCCTGATAAGAAAACCTTAACCCTAGGAGATTAGCCCTAAACTCATTCTAGAACCTCTCCAAATACAGTGCCAAAGTTTCTGACCAGAAACTTGCTGCTTAGCTCACGTTCGATCTAGTCGGCCTGGCAGTGTGCCATCTCCTCTCCTAGACTAAACACTGCACGGACAACACTCTAGACATGATTTGGCATCTCTTGGGAGTCATTTTGCCCAAGCTAGCATGGTGACCGCGTGTGGACACGAGCTCTCGCACGCGTTCGATGCGCTCTGCGCTGCGCTCGAGCCTCTGTTCCGCGCGTGCTCGTCTTAGCACTCGCCGCCGACCCGCCGCACTGCGCCACCAGCCTCGTCTCTTCACGCTTGACCTCTCCCTGGCGGTCGCCGACCTGGGAGAGGCCGCGGTCAACACGGGCACGACGCGGCCAAAGCCACAGTGCGTCTGTGCCACTGTCTTTGTCCGCGCCCGCGCCCTGTGCTCGTCCGCGAGCTTCCAAAGTGGTCGCGTGATCGCTGAGCCCTCTCCACCTCTCCCTGGCACTCCTCGTCGCCGTGCGCCGCCTTCCAGAGAGCTCCGGTGGAGCCGAGAACCCCCAACCCCCTCCGTCTATAAATAGCAAACCCCTTGCCTCTCCGAGCTCATCGATCCACTCCGCCATCACCCACAAGCAGTAGAGGAGCCGCAGCCCGGCCGGGCAGGCCTCGGGCCGCCGTCCTCAAGGTCGAGCTCGTCGGCGATCCCCTCTGCTTGCCCCCACCCATCCAGCCCCTCTTGAGCTCGTGCCACGTCTCCGGCGACTCCCTGGTGCTTCACTGGTGCCTGCTGACCCTGTTGGAGCCCCTGGAACCGCCTCCTCTCGCCGTCTTCTTCAACTCCGGCGAGACCCAACCGCAGCCGCCGCTGGGACAAAGATTCTGAGCTGCTTCGGCCACCTCTCCTCGAGCCACGGGTACAGGCAAGTGCGTCGTGACCCCCTCTACCCATTTATCCCTCTCAGATCGGCCAACATGCCCTCCTCGCCGGCGTGTGCTCCGGCGGAGCACCGCCACCCCTCTGTTTCACTCTCTCCCCACACTCGACAGGCGGGGCCCTCCGTCAGCCACTCCACTCGCGCCCGAAGCGGTACGAGTGGAGGCGTATTCGCAGAATACGTCTTCGACGTCACCCCCTGGATTTCTTTTATTCCAAATTTAATTCAAATATTTTGACCAGAAACTTTGACTAGCCATAACTTTTAAACCATAAGTCCGAATGAATTGATTCTTTTTGCATTGTGTTTGTATTGAAAAGTTCTAGTAGCACACCAAATTGGAGATTTTTCTCTGCTGTCTAGAATTTCTGGTGAATTTCAGAATGATTCTTGATATTTTCGTTTACTGTTTTTAAATGTTTTCCAAGGGAGAAGCTTGTCTTGAAGAAAACCAGGAGGAGTCTGAACCTCCTCTGGACTAAGGCAAGCCACACCAACAATTGCATGGTGTCATTTCAATACTTATTACTTTTCCAACTCGAATACGATTTATTTCATGCATTTAATTATTTAAATGAATATTGCTTATGCAAGTTACTTTGTCATGGTTGAAATTCTTAGTTTACAGTAGTGTTTGAATGGATGGACTAGTATGAGGCAGTAGATGTAGTTTTGATAGTGTGTTTATGATATGGTTATGATCGGTATTATTTTCACATGTGAGGAATTGATTTTAATATGTTAGTGGCATAACAAAAAATGATGAGTGTTAAAAACCAGTGAAGTAAAATCAGTAAAGCTTAATGATGACTAGTGCAAATAGAAAACTTTGATCATGTTGATCTGTTTACTTAGATATGTGATGCATGTTCATGGCATACAGTGACTCGAGTTATTTTCATTTCAAGTTAAACCTGATGTTAATTCAACTTGAACATAATGTTGATCGAGTCATGGTGCCACTGAATCAAGTTT
The DNA here is from genome assembly GCF_018294505.1 of Triticum aestivum. NCBI lineage: Eukaryota > Viridiplantae > Streptophyta > Magnoliopsida > Poales > Poaceae > Triticum > Triticum aestivum. The sequence continues at coordinate 14,005,572 of NC_057811.1, forward strand.
TTCCCAGTGCAACCACATTTGCCTTTATGGGAAGGCCTTTATTCGGTCCGTTGTCATGCCTTTGGTCGGTACCTCCAACGAGGGAAGGTTATGGGCGTGCAGTACCCTAGCCCGGTAAGCAGACATAACCTTGTGTGCCCATTGTTGTTATTGTACCTTGTCCCCGTTTGGGACCGTTTAGGTTTTGCCACGACTGTGGCCGTTGATGTCTTTGGTAGACATGGGGTCACCCATGACTTAGCCTAGAAGGGAGTTGGTCGCAGTGGCCGGGAGAGTTTCATGGCAATGGGAGGGTTCTGTCGGAATGCCGTTGGTCCACCCGAATGGGAATGCGAGGCCACGGGTTCCGTGATGTGGGTACAGTGTGCTAACCTCTGCAGAGTGTTTATTAAATCTATCGATAGCCGCGTCCTCGGTTACGGACATAGCTCGTGAGTAAGTCACACCATGGATCAACATGATTAAGTAATCTTGCACACTAAATTTATATGCTTGGCACTGGTTAAGTGGTGAGGTTTTTGAGATCATGAAGATGATCGTTTTGGGAACCGAAGTGTTGGTTTCGTTTGTGATCCGGGCTTGATCACCGTTTTGGTTACGAGGTAACCTGTTTGGTAAGAGAGTCCAAGGGACTCGGTGCACAAGTTTGATTTCACTGCATCAGTAGTATGTTATCGCATTGCATTTAAATTGATTAATTGTCATGATATTGTTTGCCATTATGCTTATGCTTGTTGTGAGCTTGCAAGTACATTCAATGTACTCACCTGGCATGTCATGCCAGATTTCAGGAAAGTCTTACCGGATCGGAGTGCTTCCCATGTCTAGACCGTGTCCACATCGGTGTCCCTGTGCCATGGAGTTCCGCTTTGTCGTCGTTCCGCTTCTGTGTACTTATCGTGATCGAGGCCCCTTCATGTTCATTAAATAATAAACATATTGTTCAGCCGCACCGTGTGTGGCGCTTGGCCTCGCTACTTGATGTAATATCGAACATATGTTTCCTCTAGCATCAATAAAGCGGTCGTTATCTGTACCAAGTTGTTGTGTGTTGCCAGAAGACTTGATCTCTGGGCAGGCAATGCAAGGTAAACCGGTTGCTCTGAGTCGGGGTGCCACAACCTTTATGCAAAATAAGTTGCATGTCTGTCGGTGGAACCGGTCTGATGTACGTGGACATGTAAGGTTGGTCTGGGCCGCTTCATCTTACAATACCGCCGAATCAAAATAAGACTTGGTGGTAAACAGTATGACGATCACCGCCGAGAACTCTTTGTGTTCTACTCGTGCATATCATCTACGCATAGACCTGGCTCTTGATGCCACTGTTGGGGAACGTTGCATGGAAAACGAAAAATTTCTACGCGCACGCAATGATCTATCCAAGGAGATGCATAGCAACGAGGGGGAGAGTGTGTCTACATACCCTCGTCGACCGTAAGCGGAAGCGTTTGACAACGTGGTTGATGTAGTCAAACTTTCGTCGCTATCCAACCGATCGAGCACCGAACGTACGACACCTCCGCGTTCAGCACACGTTCAGCTCGATTACGTCCTCCGCCTTCTTGATCCAGCAAGACGGCGAGGTAGTGGATGAGTTCCGGCAGCACGACGGCGTGATGATGGTGATGGTGAAGTGATCTCCGCAGGCCTTCGCCTAAGCACTACGAAAGTATGACCAAGGGTGTAAACCGTGGAGGGGGACGCCGCACACGGCTAGCCAATTGTCTGTTGTGTGCTAGGCACCCCCTTCCCACATATATATAGGTGGGAGGGAGGAGCAGCCAAGGGGGCACCCAATTAGGGGGAATCCTGCTTGGGGACTTTCCCAAGCCGCGCCCCCCCCCCTTTCCTTATTTGAAGCGCGGGGAAAGGCAGGGGAGGGTGGCACCCCCCCCCCCTCTTTTCTCCCACGAGAGAGAAAGGCGGGAGGGGCTAGCCCTCCCCTTTTTCCTTCCCTAGGGCTGGCCAAACAAGGGAGGAAGTGCACCAGCCCCCTTGTGGGCTAGTCTGTCCCCTCCTTTGGCCCATAAGGCCCATAACTTGCCGGGGGGTGCCCGGAACCCCTTCCGGTGACCCGATTCCTTCCCGGTACGTTCCGAAACACTTCCGGTGTCCAAATACCATCGTCCTATATATCAATCTTTACCTCTCGACCATTTCGAGACTCCTCATCATGTCCGTGATCTCATCCGGGACTCCGAACAACATTCGGTCACCAAATCACATAACTCAGATAACACTATATCGTCAACGAACGTTAAGCGTGCAGACCCTACGGGTTCGAGAACTATGTAGACATGACCGAGACACCTCTCTGGTCAATAACCAATAGCGGAACCTGGATGCCCACATTGGCTCCTATATATATACTATGAAGATCTTTATCGGTCTAACCGTTATGACAACATACGTAATTCCTTTTGTCTGTCGGTATGTTACTTGCCCGAGATTCGATCGTCGGTATCTATATACCTATTTCAATCTCGTTACCAGAAAGTCTCTTTACTCGTTCCGTAATACATCATCTTGCAACTAACTCATTAGTCACTTTGCTTGCAAGGCTTCTTATGATGTGTATTACCGAGAGGGCCCAGAGATACATCTTCCATACTCGGAGTGACAAATCTCAATCTCGATCCATGCCAACTCAACAAACACCTTCGGAGATACCTGTAGAGCATCTTTATGACCACCCAGTTACGTTGTGACGTTTGATAGCACACAAGGTATTACACCGGTATCCGGGGTTGCATGATCTCGTGGTCCAAGGAACATGTATTTGAAATATAAGAAAGCCGTAGCAAAAACTGTGCGATCAAATGCTAAGCTAACAGATGGGTCTTGTCCATCACATCATTCTCCTAACGATGTGATCCCGTTATCAAATGACAACTCATGTCCATGGTTTGGAAACCTTAACCATCTTTGATCAACGGTATTTGTTTATGTATTCACACATGTATTTAAGTTTCTGGTCAATAGAATTCTAGCATGAATAATAAACCTTTATCATGATTAAGTAAATATAATAATAACCATTTTATTATTGCCTCTAGGGCATATTTCCATCAATGGCCGTCCGGATTACTCTCCGCCGCTCCCGGGAGGAGGCCTTTGCGAGGTAGCGCTCGGACTTGTTTCGTCGGGAATTCGTTGCGTCCGTCCAAATGGCGCATGGATCCGGCACTAGGCCAGCCGTAGCTGTCTTACGGGAGGCCGTGCGGTCCATCTGGCATCCGAACTCACAAGCGGACGCACAAACCCTCCGTTGGCGCGCGGAGTATGGGGACGCACCATGGGCCTCGTCCGACGAGGCCATGGCACGACGTGCCCGCCGTGCAAGGCACCGGGCACGGGAGACGGCGGCAGCCCTCGCGGCAATGGAAGTCGGCGAGGTGGAGTCGCATTCTCCGGCGCCCCGTACGGCGCATCAGTCCGGGCATCGCAACCGCGTCGTGGTGGACGTCCGCGTCTCATCCCAGGACGGATCCTTCATCGATCTGGCGTCCACCGACAACGTTCGGGTTCGGGCTCCGACGAGGAAGAGTAGGGCATGGGAGACGGCGGCGCATAGAGTCTCGTGAGCCGGCTCGTGTCCCATGCCGTGCTCTACCTTGCCGGCGACCGGACCAACACTATGAAGAGCACAGACGGCCGTCGGACATGGCCACGGCGGAGCCGGGCGAGCGGGGAGCGGAACCGGGCGAGCTCCGCTTAGATTAGGTTTCACCTTGCATATAATAATATGGATACGAGGTTTCTAATTTGAGGTATCCAGATGTGGAATGCATTTTTGAGGCATGACCGATCACTGTCCACGGATGCGCCTGGGCGCGTCCGCGGGCGTTTGAGCAGTCGGATTTGCCAAGTCCGGCTGTAGATGCTCTTACATCGTTCGCCAAAGCCAATTCAATGCGGTAAAGGTATAGGAAATTCTCAATGAAGTCTAATAGTGGTGTGATACTGCTAGGATCAGCAATGTCATCAGTAAAGATAAGGATTTGGCCCAGGTTTTTGTTAATTTTTTTCTGATTGAAGCGTCCTGCATGCATGGCGCCGAGTCGAAGTTTGTCGCGTTTCACATAGTCGCGCAGATTTCATGGCCATTTTGCACACCTGTAAATGACGCCAAGCAAGTGTATGCAGCTGAGGCGTTTATGAATGCCATCCATCTCCCAACTTCTAACGCGCTCCCCCCATCGGCCGGCCTAGTTACGTGGACAGCTACGTGGACACGTTGCCTACTCCACGTACTACGTCGTCTTGCCCAGGACACTCATCGAGGAGAGCTCCCCCCATCTCATCCAAGCTGGCCTCTCCCGCCTATATATAGTTTCGATTCATCTTCATGGGCATCTTCATCTCATCCATCACACAACACACAACCTAGCTAGCTACTGCTGCTGATCGATCTTGCACACCCAACTGAAGGTCGACGCATGGCATCCAAGGGTCTCATAGTGGTTGCTGTCCTGCTTGCTGCGGCTTTCCTCGTGGCCACAGCTGAACAAACTCGTGAGCGTACTAGTAGTTTTCAACTGATTCGATCACTGTATAAACTGGCATACACGCAGTATCGTATTCATCATCATTACGCTAGTTAAGAAACCCTGCTGCTGCTGCTGCTGCAACTAATTAAATGTACACCGTTTCTGTTCATGCAGAGGCCAACAAGGAAGAGACCCATGCCGGTGTTCAGGGTGGCTACCCCGGCGGCGGTGGCGGTTGCGGTTGTGGCGGAGGCGGCGCCGGCGGGTATTCTGGACATGGCGGAGGCGGCGCCGGCGGATACCCTGGACACGGCGGGTGCGGCGGCAGCGGCGGCTGCAGTCCCGGAGCCCAAGTATCGGGCGGAGGTCCGCAACTAAGTGCCGGATGCGGCAGCGTGCATGCGTAGTATAGACGTACTACCGTTGCTAGTTGCACGCACGTAGTAACTACTCGTATGCATGGTCAATAAGAAGGTACTGCATGTGTATGTATACGTACACATTGCACAGTTATCTTGATCCAATACCAGGACTCCGTTCTGGTCAATGGTGTTCATGTTTACCCCTGTAAGACTTGTCTTTCTTGCTCAATATGCAGGAAACTCTCGTTCATGCATGTTATACACTAGTAGAAAACAGGGCATTGGTTCGGCCCTTGTAATACCATTAATCCCGGTTCGCTCACGAACCGGGACCAAAGGAGGCAACTGTCCCGGTTCGTGAGCCCAGGGGGCCGGCCGGGTCACGTGGGCCACTGGTCCCGGTTCGTCTGTATCTTTTGGTCCCGGTTCCACGCACGAACCGGGACCAATGCGCCTCGCCCCTGGCCCATGACCATTAGTCCCGGTTTGTGCCACAAACCGGGACTAAAGGGTTGGTCCTCGTTGCGGTCAGAGTTTAGTCCCACCTCGCCAACCGAAGGGCGCTCACACCGGTTTATAAGCCTATCCCTCTCTGCCTTGTTGAGCTCCTCTGAAAAAAAAAAAATGCCCTTATAAAGGGAATTTTACCTAAATTCAGAGTGAATTTTTTTGAAATTCATAGAAATTTATTATGAATTTAGGTTGAATTCTCTCTATAGGCGCATCTATGCTCATTTTTTTATGTTGGGGTTGGTGATCTTTACAGACTTTTGGTATGTTGAATATGCACCATTCAAAATCAGTCTCTGCTTTGAATTGTTCATTTTGAACACACAAAAAGTCTGGAGTTAAAATAAGTTTAAGAAAATGAAATCCCTTTGTAACAGATGAGTTTTCGTCCGAAACCCTGATACTTCGAAAGAGATTGTCCATTTTGTTCACAAAGTGCATCCACCTTTTCCCGGGACCCTCTCAACTTTTTAGCACATGCTATGTGGGTGAAATGATGATACCACGCCAACTTTCAACCTTTTCAGAGTTCATTTGTAGGGTTTTTCAATTTCAAGTTCATTTGAAATGCTTTTCAATTTTAGGGTCTTATAGCTCAAAATAATTAGTAAATGCATGAAAAATAACAAATGAAGTCAGAAAGGATTGAAAAATGATGATGTGGCTTTGAATGGTGCATTTTGAACACACAAAAAGTCAGGAGTTCAAATAAGTTTTAAAAAATGAAATCCTTTGTAACAGACGAGTTTCCGTATGAAATCCTGATACTTTGAAAGAGATTGTCCGTTTTGTACACGAAGTGCATCCAGTTTTTGCCGTAACCCTCTCAACTTTCTTGCACATGCTATGTGGATGAAATGATGATACCATGCCAACTTTCAACCTTTTCAGAGTTCATTTGAAATGCTTTTCAATTTTAGGGTCTTATAGCTCAAAATAATTAGTAATGCATGAAAAATAACAAATGAAGTCAGAAAGGATTGAAAAATGATGATGTGGCTTTGAATGGTGCATTTTGAACACACAAAAAGTCAGGAGTTCAAATAAGTTTTAAAAAATGAAATCCCTTTGTAACAGACGAGTTTCCGTATGAAATCCTGATACTTTGAAAGAGATTGTCCGTTTTGTACACGAAGTGCATCCAGTTTTTGCCGTAACCCTCTCAACTTTCTTGCACATGCTATGTGGATGAAATGATGATACCATGCCAACTTTCAACCTTTTCAGAGTTCATTTGAAATGCTTTTCAATTTTAGGGTCTTATAGCTCAAAATAATTAGTAAATGCATGAAAAATAACAAATGAAGTCAGAAAGGATTGAAAAATGATGATGTGGCTTTGAATGGTGCATTTTGAACACACAAAAAGTCAGGAGTTCAAATAAGTTTTAAAAAATGAAATCCCTTTGTAACAGACGAGTTTCCGTATGAAATCCTGATACTTTGAAAGAGATTGTCCGTTTTGTACACGAAGTGCATCCAGTTTTTGCCGTAACCCTCTCAACTTTCTTGCACATGCTATGTGGATGAAATGATGATACCATGCCAACTTTCAACCTTTTCAGAGTTCATTTGAAATGCTTTTCAATTTTAGGGTCTTATAGCTCAAAATAATTAGTAAATGCATGAAAAATGGTGCATGAAAATAACAAATAAAATAAATAAGTAATTAGAAACAAAATAATATAAACTTTATTAAAATATATAAGTGAAGAAAAAATAAAATAAACTTTAATAAATTTATGAAACTAAAATTAACAAAGTATTTTCTGTTCAAAACATTATAAGAAACCTCTAGTATTATTGAAACTAAAATCATATAAAATTGATGCAACTAATATTATCGAAGTATTTTCTGTTCAAAATCATTAAAAGCAAAAAGAATTTTCATAAAGAACTTTTTTTGATAGAAACTTTAATAGCAAAAAGAATTATCATAAAGTAAAATAAATAAGTAATTAGAAACAAAATAATATAAAATAAATAAGTTTTTTCTTGTAAGTAGAAACAAAACAAAATTAATAAAGCAAAAAAGAAAACAAAAAACAGGCAAACAATAAAAAATATGCCACCTACTAGGCCACCACGGCGTGAATACGACTAGAAACCCATTGATGGGCCAGGATTCAGGCCCGCAGAAGGCCCAGTAAGCCCATCAGGCATAGCAGTGAATATTAGGCCCGTAAGCCTGCAATGGAGAGGAGCTCGAGAGGGGTGTGGCAGTGGGGCTTATAAACCACTGCGCGCCCCTCTCAACTAGCGAGGTGGGACTAAACTTTCGACGCGGGCGCAGCAGCACAAGGCCTTTGGTCCCAGTTGGTGGCACCAACCGAGACTAAAGGGGTGCATTGGTACCGGTTCGTGGCGCCAACCGGTACCAATGCCACCCCTTTAGTCCCGGTTGGTGCCACCAACCGGGACCAAAGGCCGCCGCTTCCCGCCCTTTGGGCTGCTGAAAAGAGGCCGTTGGTCCCGGTTGGTGGCACCAACCGGGACTAAAGGTGGCGTTGGTCCCGGTTGGTGCGACGAACCGGGACCAAAGCCTTTCCTATATAAGAAACACTTGGCGAAAATTCAGAATTTCATCGCCAGTTGCCCCCGACGACGCCGACCTCCTCGACGCCACAAGGCTGCCCCGCTGCCGTCGCCCGTGCCCCCGAGCCCACGCCGACGCCGTCCGCCACCCACGCCGTCGCCCTCTGCCACCCCCGAGCACGCCCGGCCGCGCCCCTGCGCCACGACCCGCCCCCACCGTCGTCGTCGTCGCCGGCCACGCCCCTGCCCCGGCCCGCGCCCCCCACCGTGGCCGTCGCCGACGCCCTCGCCGCCCCCGCCGTCGCCCTCGCCGGCCGCCCCCGATGTGAGCCGTTGCCGCCACGGCTCTATTCAGTGCTTTTTTCATATAATGTGTATTATTTGTTTGTTCATTGCATTTTTTTCATATATATAATGTATATATGTATGTGGTAGCTATATGATGAATGGATGTGGCTATGTATGTATGAATATAATGTTCATAGCATTTTTTTGTTTATATATGTTTTTTTCATATATGTATTAATTTTTTATTTAGGTTGTTAGTAGATATCGATTTTAGGTTAGTGCATTTTAGGTTAGTGTAGAGGAAAAAGTAAAATTAGTAAGTACTACTTGATTTTAGGTTAGCGCTTAGTAGTTGAACTAGTTGATTTAATAAAACTACTTTATTTTACTATATATAGAAGTAGTTTATTTTTAGTAAGTACTACTTTATTTTATTTATAGTAAGTGCTTAGTAGTTGAACTAGTTTATTTAATAAAACTACTTTATTTTACTATATGTTGAAGTAGTTTGTTTTTAGTAAGTACTACTTTATTTTATTTATAGTAAGTGCTTAGTAGCTAGTTGAACCAGTTGATTTAATAAAACTACTTTATTTTACTATATATAGAAGTAGTTTATTTTTAGCAAGAAAATTAATAGAACTAGTTTATTTTTTTAGTTAAAGCAATTATTCCCGCATCGACGTCGACGATGCCAATCCCGCATCCTCGTCGTCGACTCGGCGGAGGAGGCCGGCTTGATCAGAGGGGCCATGTCCGGGACTGGGCTCCGCCGGCTGGTTTTGGGAGGTGCTACCTTCCGGGGGGCGTAGGTTGGTGAGGAGCCAGCCCGTCGTTGACCCGATCCTTGTTTGGTGGCGGTCGCGTGGGCCAGTGACGGTGCCGAGGCTTCCGGACACCGCGGAGGTGGTACGTCACCGTGTCAGCGAGGAGGACCAGCACGTCCGTCGCTACATGGTTGCGTTGGAGGGCAGGTTCGACAATACCTGGCAGGTTCTTCAGGGATCTCACTGGAGCTATGATCCTGTGATGGTTCCTTCCCTTTGGGTGTCCACCGCCCGCGCCGATACCCGTCGGGCGCTACGGTTCTAGCTGTACTGGCGATATGTATGATAGTATTCGAGGTGTATTAGTGATAATATTCGACGATGTACGGACGCATGGAGATGATGTAGTTTTGCTTATAATTGAATGCATCCTAATTTGAATACTACTTTATTTTGTGATTTGATTTTGCTTATTGAATGCTCAAATTGGAAAACTACTCCTACTTTGGAATGCTAAAATTGGAGAGCACTATGCAAGGCGTATGCATATGATTAGTTGATAGCTTATAGGGTTTTTGTTTTCGCAGAAATCTAGGAGCCCCCCTCCATCATCCCCGCCGTCGTCCCCGTCACCGACCCCCTCCGACCTCGAGGTGAGACCAGCCACGAACCGGTTTTAGAAAGATAATTAAACGATATTTCGGGTTGACTTTAAGTCTATTGAGTCTCCACCATATATTGAGAGGACGAAGAATCCCGACTGTTGTCGTGGGGGTAGCTTCTCCTTCGTTCCCGTGTGCTAGACAATTTGGTGTAATGCACTCGGGAACGAAAGGAAGGAGCTACCATCACCGACGGTCGCAAATGTCTGAGAGGAATCAGTGTCTATATATATATATATATATATATATATATATATATATATATATATATATATATATATATGAGAGGACCAAGAATCCCGACTATTGTCGTGGGGTCGCTTCTCCTTCATTCCCGTGTGCGAAAGGAGGAGCGACCATCACCAACGGTCGAATGTATACACCACGTGAGCTGAGAGTTTTCAAGAAAAGACTCGACAAACCGATAGTCAACCCGTGATGAATAATAATGATCTAACTTAGATTTTTTTAGTACATATATTTAATTGTAGACGTTTAATATTTGAATTATGAACATAGGAAATGTCGTATTCGGACGACGAAAGTCTCCCGGGGGAGTGCGACTGGTGCCACGACGACCGAGGTCTGTGCGACAGGCCTCACCTGGACGAAGATGGACGCTTCAGTATTAAGCTAGAGGAGACCTTCGATGTTGAAACGGTACGCAACGACGACAAGTGTTATTTTTTCGTAATTAAGCACGACTTCAACTATTTCAACGTGTACTTTTCATCTTTTACAATTCGACTAGCTTATCCCATGCCATGCAAGACGCTACGTCTTAGAGAGGATGGGTTTTGAAGATCATGAAAGTATGGAAACAAAGAAAATTCACCTAAGGATCCATCATGATATAGATTTTGAAGTAAATCTGTATAATTCTCAGAGCGTAACCCATTTTGGTTGCAAAAATTGGGAAGCATTTTGCAAGATGTATGGTTTTGATGAGGGTATGCTTGTCACCATGGATCTTGGTGATCCTGACATCGAGCAAGACAATATGGACATTTGGGTCCTTGTTGATACGCCTCCAATTCTACCGCTATGTGAGTTTCTCAAACATAGTTATTAGCTAATTTATATTGTTCATTTCAAAATAGTTTTATGACAGCTTATTTTGATTGTTCAAACAATGTGCGGAACATGGTAGACAGAACCTACTACACCGATGGCTCTGAGTTAACTTATAAGGAGAAAACTCATCTGGTCGGATTTTGTACTGATCTTGAAAATTACAATATCTATTGTAAAACTCCTCCACATTATGGTCAATACGTGCCACTAGTGCACGTGTTGAACTACGGTAACTACTATGGAGATACCCTGGTAAGATTTCTTACTATTACGACATCCGTGCATCTTTTGCATACTTCTAAAACTAGTACATCATTGCTAACTATGAAGTTATTACTATGTTTTTCAACAGATAATCCCAGAGGATTGTGTGCCTCATTTGATGTATCAGAATGGTAGCCTTGATGTTTTGAACATACAACCAGGTCATCCTACGAATCTCAACTGTCCATACCGGATTTCTAAAAGAAGTGGAGACATGAAAATCAAAGAATGGAAAAAATGTATGGACAGTCGCAAGGAGGTTCTTGGAAGCAAAAGGAAGCGAAGCGCAAAAATTGGAGACAGGATGATCTCCATTCTCCATAATGGAGAGTCGGGGTCTATATTGTTTTATGCTATTTTACCTTAAAGAGGGTATTTAGGTCCTACCTAATACTGATGATCATGTGCTAAGAACAATTAAGTAGGGTTGGTTCGATGACTATGAGGATGATGATCGTATGACTTGTTATTAATAACGAGTAGAAGTTGTATGATGATGATTAGTAGGACTTGTTATTATGATGATGCATGATGCGGGCATGAAGAGTTATTATATATCAGTGGGTGAAATGAACATGGATTGGAATGAAGTGAAGGCAACAAGCATGTGGTGCATGTCGAAAGTAGTACTAATCCAAACTTGATCAAGTTAGGATTAATATTACTTTCGACATGCACCACATGTTGCCTTCACTTTAATCTAAGCCATGTTTAGGCATAGCAGTAGCGTTGGTAAATCAAGCACGGAAATAAGAGAGGACAGTTCTCTCTGTTAGCTAGCTTACACACCCTAAATTACCCCCTAAACCCTCCCCCCTTTCAAAAAACAAAAACCCCAGCCACTGAAATGCTGACGTGTGGATGCCTTTTGGTCCCGATTGGTGTCACCAACCGGGACCAAAGGCCCTCCTGCCTGGGCTGGCCGCAGCGGCCACGTGGAGGCCCATCTGTCCCGGTTCGTGTAAGAACCGGGACTAAAGGGCTAGGGCATTAGTAACGACCCTTTAGTCCCGGTTCAACAACCGGGACAAAAGGCCCTTACCAACCGGGACAGATGACCCTTTTTCTACTAGTGTATAACAAAAGGAGCCACTAGATTTCAATCGACTGAATATAATACTCCCTTCGTCCGAAAAAAACTTGTCTCTTAAGTAGATGTATTTAATACTAACTTGGTGCTAGATACATCTATTTAAGAAACAAATTTGGGACAAATTTTTTCGGACGGAGAGAGTATTATGGTCAGTCACTTTTTTGCGTTTACCCAGCCGCGAGCTGATGCATGCAAGGACACGGAAGGCTGCTCCATATAAAACTGCATATATATACACTCCATCCACGTAAGTATGTCTGTATGTATGCATATGTGGAGGCAAAATGCAACACATCCCATCGATGTTGGGGAAATACACTTTGGTTCCTGGTAGTAATAGTATATACTCCAGAAGGTTCCTATATGGGGAATTTTTTTGTAATAATTAAAGGAAAAGTCAAAATACTCCAGAAGTTGTTTTAGAATAAACTTGATTTACTTTTGCATTAGTATATAAATTTTCATGAAAAAAAACCAACGTTGAATTCACAGCAGAAAAGACAAAATCTATTTGCTATTATAAGTCACTATTCACCCTATTTTGAACAAAATTTTGCCTTTTTTAAAAGAAGTACATGCATCATAAGCTGACAAAAGTACATGCATCATACAGCACAAGCGTGGCCGCTCATAACTACTGAATAGTGCACGCGGACTTTCTAGCTGGGCTCAGGGCCAGCGGTTCGTGCTGATTCCATGCTTTGTGTGACACCTAGCATGTGAACACCCAGTGGCGGAGCCACGAAAATCATATGAGGATGGCCGAGTGTTCTAATGTCTTGCTGGGAGGACCGGCCTATCAAAATACGTCATTTTATACATCAATTAAGCACTACTAAGATGGATATTAGCCTTAAGTCAAGAATGTTAGGGGGGCCAGGGCCCCTGCTGGTCCCCCTGCCTCTGCCACTGTGAACACTAGTTGCCACGGGACTCCCCAGTCGTGTCGACGAAGAAAGTGATGTTGTCGAAGAAGAAGACCGCCTGCCCCGACACGAAGGTTGCGCTGGTACCGATTTGTTCGCTGATCTTGACCACCATCGTATACCGGTGATCGCCTAGCAGGACCTGTAAGGGTCACCAAACGACGGACCTAAATCCGGCAGATCTCGGGGTAGGAGATCATGAGCTAGGCTTCTTGACAAGATGGTAACAAGGACACGAGGTTTACCAAGCTTCAGGCTCTTCGAAGAGATAACACCCTACATCATGCTTGTGTTTATTGATTTGGATTGGAGTACAAAGTATAGATGATCTACCCTTAGATTGTTGTTTGTGTTCTACCAGCCCTACCCCTCAGTTTATATGAATACCGGGGGTCTAGGGTTACAACATCCTAGTCGGCTACGTACAAGGAGATTAAGTCTTCAACGGATCTAGCATCTTGGAGTACACAACTAGTCCTCGGGAGCCTTGCTGTGCTTATACGTTATGGGCCGTTTGACATGGCCCACTTCAATTGTACTATGTTAAAAAAAACTAAAGACAACATTTCTAACTTCGTACGTGCATATCTTAAGCGTATCAAATGGATCTTAGTTTGTAACGTATAATTATTTGGATCATTTCTCTTTATGTATACATCATTGAGTTACATTGCAAGTGATATGAATTTAAATTATTTTCCGACTGTTGTTGATTATCTTTTATATACATACGAAATTAGATATGTAGTATATTCAATTAAAAAACTCTTTACTTGCCAAATTTGATATGCATTGTATTGATATATGCAATTGGGAAGGAAAATAATTAAAAGGCCCATGCCAACGCACAGGCATTCTAGTAGTATTTCTAAATTACATGTTGTTTGACAGCTCCCCCATCTGACACGGGGTGTATGGAAAGGATCCACCTACGCAATCATGAGGACCCTTTCCTTGCAAATAACCCGTGTCTACAATCTCTGAGCTATTGAAGTGATAAGCCATTGCTCTTCCGAAGGATGTACGGAAAAAGATGATCTCTCTGTAAGGATGAAATCCAAGTAAAGAAACGGTATATTCGGTGGCGATGCCATTATCATCTTTGTTAGAGTAGTCCGATTCAAATTGTCCCGTTGGTGCCATGCTCTTGCCATCTTCATCGTTAACATATTGCGTAGTCCATGACCTGTCACCATATTTCCAAGGAAAATTTGCAAGTAGATTCCCAAGTTTGATGTCACGTTTCAGGAGCCACTCCATCCGGCCGCATGTTTCGTCGAGGAACCAAATCCGAAGTCCAAGACGATTGTTGCCGTAGAGTAATGCACAGTACACCCCTTTTTCTGACTTTCCTAGGTAATGTTCCGGTTCATCAGTTTCCACATGAAGGCCTAATGGCAGCTTAATCACTTGGTACTTATCGTTTGATAAGGTTATTCTGCAGAAATCGAGCCATTTGTCAATAAAAGGCAAATGAAAAATCCGCTACATGTCGAGTGCAATTTTATGATAAGTAGTGCACGAGTAGCTACATACCTGATCACAAAATCATGTTGGTGCACGTAGAGAGCCCTCCGCCAGTAGGCCGCATGGCAGTGCCCGGGTGATAGAGCTGATTCCATGTCGCCAATTGTGCCAGGTAACACTTCTGCTTCGATAGACCCCCTTAAACACATGGACGGCTTAGATTATTCGATACCCCTTCATTAGTAAGGGCATGATGGTCGTATTTGTAAAAGTGATCCGCCCACACGCGGACTATGTATATGTATTTTAACGTCCAAGGTAAAAGGCGTTTTTTTTAATCCACGGTGGGTGATGCGATTTGTTCTTTTACGTGAGCACCGGCCTCGATTTGTTTTCGAGATAGTCAAAAAAATCGGCGCCTGTAGAGTCGAACCAGCTACCACTTGCTCAAGGGCCATTAGCAAAAGTGAGCTAGCCACTACGGCCGGCATGCATGTAACGACACATTTTACGTGTTTTGCAAAAAACAATTATCATGGGCTGCCATGATTTATTTTTTATTTATGTCTGCACCGGGCCGTGACATTTGTGTCACGAGCACGTGTGATAGTTCAACACAACCGGACGACAATCACGGCTGCATCCTTGGCCCGCTGATGCCTTGCCTGCCATGCCACTTCCGCTGCCGCATATGCCGCCTCGCCGCCCCATCATTAAGTCGTCGCGTCGCGTCGTCTGGCCCCGCATTCACACTGATGTGACGCCTTCCAACCTCCTCTCGTCGCAGCCCCCGTCTATAAAAAGCCGAGGCAGCCCCTCCTCCTCCTCAGACCTCAGTCCCCCTTCACCCCTTATCTTCTCCATGGTGAGCTCCGGATCCGACAGCAGCAACAGTCGATCTTGGTCGTCGACTCTCTCGTGGGCGCAGGCGGAGTTGAGCCACTTCAGGTTGCTCGCTTCATCGTCGGCGTGGCTGCCGAAGGATTGGCACATCACCACCGACGGATACGCGACATTGGGGTGTGGCGCAACAAGGGAGCAGCTCCACTCCCACACAAAAATTAACAAATTTCAACACGGAGCATGTTGCAACACGTCCCGCCTCTGTTTTGTGGTTTTTTCATCAAGAAAACCATAGAAAATGCATAGAATGTCGAAAATGAATGAAACTTGGCATGCATGTTGGCCATTGTGTGGAAACAATTTGGGTACATATGGTGAAGATGAAAAAAACATGCTTCGAGACTTGTCCTACCGGCAGACCCCAATGGTCCCGGTTGAACATGGTGTATTTGTTGCCATGCATGAAATGACACCAAATTTTGCTAGCATGTGGGGGCATGCCCATGCCAGCCCCCCATGCATGAAAGAACCAGTTTTCTACTAGGCGCTTTCGACACGGTGCAGGACTTAGAGAGGGAATTGAGACCGGAAAGGATCTGCTGATGCGTCCCCATCCATGCAGTATAGAGCGGGTTTGGCACAGTCACCGGCTTGCCTTCTTTGTCGGTTCACGATGGCAGGGAGGCTAGCTGCCATCGTGGTAGCCATAAAGGCTGGGCGCACGAATCAGGGGAAGCATCTGAGCCTTCCATAAGAGGAAGTTTTCTCTACTGGGTGTTTCGGAAACTTGATTGGAGAAAAGGGAAGCCACCGCAGATAATCGAGACGCCATTGAAGGTAAATTGAAAAGCCCATGTGTTATGGAAGGCTGGCTTTGATTACCATGTAAACTGGAAAGCTCAGATGCTTCAGCTTCAGTTGAATCAGCTTTGCCATTTAAGTACACTCGGACGTGCTTCGGGGAATTGCACTGAAAATGACCTGTGTCCAGATTCAGATACACTGACAAAGTTGATTGCAAGTAGTTGTTTCTTTCACCTTCTGATTTTTCCTACTAGAGTCGAGCTAGAGAGACAGGGTCTACCTGTCATAGCAGGTTACAGTCTTGATAGGGATGGGAAAGCCTTATCCGTGACTTACAAGTTAGGCAGGTTACATCCTAGATACAGAAGACAAAATCATATCATAATCAGTTCAAGCCTTATCTCTAGCTTGACCGTGTGACAGGATCTTTTAGAAGGTTCTAAACTATCTGACAAGCTTCAATATGGCTAGCTTCAAGTCTTAATCTACTATGGTTTCCAGGTGATAGGAAGATAGGATGTCCACAGCTCGCATGAAAGATTGCTTACCTGGAGGAACGTGTACAAGATTTTTGTGGCCATTTCCCCCGATGAGGGCCTCATAGCTCTCGTTGAAGGAGAGTTCAGTGGAGGGAGGATCGTAGCGCGCAAAGATTTATGCCACCAGCACTGAACTACCACCATACTCACACTTGATGACCACTCCCGGTAGCTTCATTAGTTCTCTATGGCTTGCAATACTGATGTATTCCATTGCTGAAGATGACCCTATATGAGCCTATATTACATCCTTTGAGACAAGGTGCCTACGTTGTTCTGCAGCTTTACATCCTATGTGTCTATTTAGTTTCTTCCAATATCTCATGTGACCAAGTGAAGTTGACAAGATATCATGTTGAAACCATGGATATGATATTCATGAGAAAAAGTGGGCGTATATATCAATGTTTTAAATAGCGGGCTACGGAAAATAGCGGCGGGCCTCCAAATCAGCTATAGCGGAGCTATAGCGGGCTATTTGTGAAGGCGACCATTTAGCGGCACCCTGCTGAAAAGGCTATAGCGGAGCTATCACTAGTAGAAAAAGGACCTAATGTGATACACATTAGTCCCAATTTGATTTTGGCCTGGTACTAATGGTACCATTAGTGCCGGTTCGAACGGCTATCCATTAATGCCGGTTCGTGTTGAACCTGCCACGAACCGGTACTAAAGGGGTGGTGGCAGGCTGGCGTCAGGCCCGGGCCCCACGATCACCTTTAGTACCGATTCGTGGCACAAACCGGTACTAAAGGGCTAACCTTTAGTACCGGTTCGTGCCATGAACCGGGACTAAAGGGGTCTGACCTACAGTCCCGGTTGGAGACACAAACCGGGACTATAGGGCAATTTTCAAACTCTACCCCCCCCCCCCCCTCCCACCCCGTATATCGCCATTACAGTTTTGAAAAAATCAAAACGAAATGATAAAAACTTTAAAAATAAAATCCTTCGAGAGGTAAGTTATATTACTACATCTACTAGTTAGGAAAATTTGAAAACTTCAATTTGGACATGTTTTGCAAAAAGTATAGGGAAAATGTAAAACGGCTATAACTTTTGCATACGATGTCAGAAAAAACGTATAATATATCAAAAAATCCTACGGCCTGTTTGCAATTTTTTAGAATCCTCAAATTCCAAAAGGAAAAAAAGATATGCTCAAATTTCAGTTTTTTTGGTTAAATCTGGTCAAACTACTTATTCAAGAAGTATTAATGTTACTACATAATTATTCAAGAATATTAGTATTACTAAATAATTATTTCAATTTTTTGAATTTTGGTCAAATCTGATCAAACTATGGTCAAACTGTGGTCAAACTATGGTCAAACTTATTCAAAAAATATTAGTGTTACTAAATAATTACTGTTTTTTAGAATAATAGTTTCAAACTCAAACGGTGAAACGTGTGACCTAATGCTCAAGCTAAACTGCTGAGGGTTAATAGGATTGTCAACTTACATTTGTCAGGAAAACAACAAGTGCAGACTTGGAAAGTAGAGGGAATAGAACTCCGAAGTTAAGCGTGCTCAAGCTGGGGGAGTGAGAGGATGGGTGACCGGCTGGGAAGTTAGACGATTTGGAATGAGTGATCCACACTTAAGTAGTTAAAGGGGTGATTAGAGACTAAATCATCAAATAATTCAGAAAATTGAAAATCGAAAAAAATTCAAATTTTTTTCCAAAATTTTCAGAAAAAATTTAAAAACAAAAACTTTTAGAGGTCCCCCATACCACAGCGCGAGCTCACGCCACGTGGTGAGCCTTTAGTGGCGGTTCGTGCCGAACCGGTACTAAAGGGGGGGGCTTTAGTCTCCACTCTTTAGTGCCGGTTGCAGAACCGGCACTAAAGGCCCTTACGAACCGGTGATAAAGCTTCGTTTTCTACTAGTGTATAGCCGGCTATTTGAAACTATGGTATATATAGAAGGAGATAGTTGCATACCAATTAAGAAGGGTATGTCATTCTTTAGGAGTGTTGAGAGTTTTGTAATGGGGACATCAAAAGCATGAAATTTCACAATTAATGACATCACTTTGCGTGCAACCTAAACATTATTAGCATGACCTATCTCATAGTTCCCTTGCTCCCATCTCACCATTGGTATGAAGAAATTATATATATATATATTTCTCCTCTCAAGTGTGTTAACTACAGAATTGTTCTGATAAGAATAACAAAACCAATGCTAATGTCATGTCAAACTTCTATTGATAGAATGAAAGTCTTTTATTCTTTTTCTTAAATAACAAAACAAATTCTTGGTTTTCTACACAATAAGATAAAAAAAATTAAGATAAAAGTTACACAAATGGTGAGGCGCAAAATTTCGAACTAATTTACAACTGAGGTCTCACACTGATAGAAGGGTGAAATGAGAAACTTAACTCCATATGCACGTAACTTTCTTTTATTAAATGCCAAGTGTATGTATTTGGCGAAAGTTCGCCAAATAGGCTTATAGCAAAATGACCAGCGAGCTGTCGATTCCTGATTTACGGCTGATATCGCTATGTTCGGTCGACTTTAATCTCGCGGAAAAAAAAAGTAAAAATCGGTGGGAGTCGCATCATCAAAGTGCTGAATTTTCAAGATAAAAGTAACATGAACTGTGAGGTGCAAAATTTCAAACTATTTTACAGTTGAGGTTCACACTAATAGTGAGGTGAAATGAGAAACTAAATTCCATATGCATGACTAATCACATAGTTCCACTACTAGTTGATGTGAAGATTTTTTATGTTTTTTCTCTCCTTGTGACGAAGGTTTTTTTCGCAAACAAAATTGTGTTAACTGTGTAGAACTTCCAATAAGAATAACAAAATGAATGCTAATGTTGTGCCAAAGTTCTATAGATAAATCCAATGTTTACTTATCTATTACTAGCCTACAAAAAACGTCTTATATATATTTTGATACCGAGATAATATATACTAAAAGCACTATATGGGTTACAAACAGAGAAATTTGCTAGAAATTCCCACATTAATTAGAAACATCTTCTCTCCCTCGTGATCCGGCCTTTGTTGCCCGAATCCTTGAGCGCCAAATAGAGTGCATTCGGTACGCCACTCACCCACCGCGACAGAAATGGGCCTCCCAAGTTGGAACTGTAACGGTATTCTCAGTTTCTCTCATTTTCTTTTCTAGATGATTTTTTTATCTATTTTGTTTCTATTTGTTTTTATGGAGGTTTTTGGTCGTTTTATTTTTCATTTATTTCCATTTAAAAATTCATATTTTTCAGTTTTCACATTCAAAAACTTTTCCCAAATTCATGAAGTTTTTTTCTTAAACTCATGAACTTACAAAAACAAATTTGTGAACTTTTCAGAATCCGTGAACTTTTGCAAACTCCTGAAATTTTTGGTTTCAAATTTGTGAACTTTTTTTAAATTCATAAATATTTATTTTCAAATTCTAAAACTTTTTCATGAAATTCAAGAACTTTTCTCAAAAAATTTGAACTTTTTAAAATTAATGAATTTTTTAAATGCATGAACTTTTAGCTCATGATAGTTTTTAAAACTCGCAAACTTTTAAAAAATCATGAACTTTCAAAATTTGAGAAGTTTTTCCAAATTTCATAAACATTTTCCTAATTCATTAACTATTTCAGATTATTGAAGGTTTTTCCAAATTGGTGAACTTTTCTCAAATATATAAAAAAAATCATTTTCGCGAACATTTTCCAATTTCTACGAACCTTTTTTTGATTTCGTGGTTTTTTCAATATTTTTAGAATGTTTCTTCAAATTTATGCATCTTATTCAAATTATTTGTTCTTGGGTATATAATGTATGTTAAATGAAAGAAGGGTCAATAACACCATTTGCTGATTGTGGACAACCAAATGAACTCGACCTATTGATTATTAGCTATGGCCATCAACGTTCACATGCAGATAACGAGAGGATTAATAGCATCTTTAAAAAATATTTCTTTGTGTTTGCTTTCTTTTTTAGACACTTCTTTGTGTCTGTTGTGTTTGAGAGCAGGTTGTCGGGCCGGCCCGCACACGTCGCATGTGAGCGCCAGCAGCGGTAACCGGCGCTGAGGGGGCCGAATAGAAGGTCTTTTCTTTTCCTTTTTTTTGATAAAACCAACGTTATTATGAGTAATTACCTCTCCATTCAAGTCGTGAAATTACCCGCATGAACCACAATCTTCCTTAAACCTAAATTAATTTTCTCTATCCCTCTCTCACGTCATGTACGTGTGCCCGCATAGATTTGTCATAGACCTGAACGCCTGAAGCAACTACCACCAGCCGCCGACGGTGTCAATGATCCAATGTCATAGGCGCGTACCTCCTGCAATCTTCTACGCATCCTCGACTTGCGGTTGCAGCTGTTGCCATCGGTGCCCCGTGGATCTCCTCTAGCAGTCTACCGATTAACTTACTTGCGCTTGGACGCTTGCCAAGGCATTGCACTATATTTGGGGACACTGTTCTCTGCTAGAGTATGGATGAAGCACTGGAAAATTGCAACTTCAAATCCATCAGCAAGAGGCCGCGAAGGAGCGTAGATCGTTTCAAGAAAGAAAAAAAAGACAGGAACAAGCACTAGAACAACCATCATAGTCTGTGGTGACCTATTGACCTTCACATGTACTCTCTCTGTAAAAAAAGTAAGACCTTTTAGATCACTACAGAAAGAGTAGCTGCAAAATATGTTCTAGCTAACCTCCCACCCCCGGTCAGTGATTGTAGCGAAAAGGTTTACATTTTTTCCAAACAGAAAAAAAGAAAAAGAAAAAAGAAACGGTACATGCCCTACCCATTTAACAGATGTTGTGGCCGTTAGAGCAAAATGAGGGGGGGGGGGGGGGGGGGGTGTTGTCGAGAGCAACTAATTAACGAGCGCTCATTCGGGAGCCTCGCAACGATCAACGCCACTTGCCGCGCTCTGGGTGCTCCCTCCGGATTTTGTTTTTTTCCGCACGCGTTTTCTGCTTTCTAAACGGTTTTTTTTTCGACGTTTTGGTTTTCCCCCGGTCTTCTTTATCTTTTCGACCAAAAAAATTACGTGAAAAAACACGTTTTTTTCTCTTTCCCGAGGGTCACGGTTTTCCTTCCGTGAAAGGCACGGTTTTGCTTTCGCGAGAGTCACGGCCGTGCCTCTCGGAAAGAGAAAAAAAACGCGTTTTCTGTTTTCTTTCCTTTCACGAGAGTCACGGTTTTACTTCCGCGAGAGGCACGGTTGTGCTTTCGCGAGACTCACGGCCGTGCCTCTCGAAAAGGGGGAAAAATACGCGTTTTTTGTTTTTTTTTCTTTCGCGAGAGTCACGGTTTTGCTTCCGCGAGAGGCACGATTGTGCTTTCGCGAGAGTCACGGCCGTGCCTCTCGAAAAGGGAAAAATACGTGTTTTCTGTTTTTTTTTCTTTCGCGAGAGTCACGGTTTTGCTTCCACGAGAGGCATGGTTGTGCTTTCGCGAGAGTCACGGCCGTGCCTCTCGGAAACGAAAAAAAACACATTTTCTACTTTTTTTCGTGAGAGTCATGGTTTTGCTTCCACGAGAGGCACGGTTTTGCTTTCGCGAGAGTCACGGCCGTGCCTCTCGGAAACGGGAAAAAAATGCGTTTTCTGTTTTTTTTCTTCCACGAGAGTCATGGTTTTGCTTCCAAGAGAGACACGGTTGTGGTTTCGCGAGAGGCCTCTTTGGAAAGGGAAAAAACCCGTGCTCCCTGTTCGGTTTTTCCGTCCGGTTTTGTCGTGAAAAAAATCGTCAAAACCTATCAACATGGGATCTAGTTTTGAAGATCTCGACGTGAGAAATCCAACGGTGAAAACGGTTCGAAATTTGGACGCACGATTTAAGAGATAAAATGTTTTGAATAAACGGATCTACGAAAAAAAGGAAAACTCCCAGATTGCGACAAGTGGCGCACATGCAGCGCGCCACTTATCGCGACCTGGAAGGTGGAGTGATCTTCGCAACGAGTACTCTTTAATTAATGATTTCGGGCGTTGTCTCTCTTATAGCCAGATGAAGGGTTCACTCGGCCCAGACAGTCCACTAAATGGGCAGGCCCATTGCACGAGGAGCGCTAGGTCTATACCGCATGACTTTTTTTCTTTTTCTATACTTTACTTTTTACTTGTATTTCTCAGAAGAATAAAATATTACTTAAATTTTATAAAATACTTCATCACGCTTTAAAACAAATGTTAACACGGTGTTTAGGAAATGTTCACGCAACTTCTAAAAATGTTGTTAATATTCAAAAATAGTTTTAATGGTACTTAAAAATGTTCCCGCATTTCAAAAAAAATGTACATGACGTTTGAATAAAAATACTTATACAATAGGAAAAAAATATTTGCATAATTATAAAAATGTTTCTTACCATTCAAAAAATGTATATTTCATTTTTTAACATGTTCACGAGTTTCAGAAAACATGTTTGTGATATTTTTATAAAACAGTATATAAAAACAATCATTGTGTATTTTAAAAAATATCACATATCCGATAAAATGTTCAAAATACCAGCACAATTTTTGTAACCTCCGTTGGACGAACCCTAACCTAGCTATCTCGGACGTTTTTTTTGGAAAAGGTGGCGTACCCCCGGCCTCTGCATCCGAAGAATGCATGCGGCCATGTTTATTAAAAACGAGGTTCAAAACAAAGGTAGTCTTAACTCCATTACAGCTCGCAAGAGGAGCGAAAATAAAAAAGAGCTCTCAAAGCCACAACCGGCATGTGTAAAAAAAGAGAACACTAAACGCCTATTCTATGAAGAGACCGCCATCCAAACCGGTTGAATATATCCCGTGCTACCGTCTCCCATTGGAATATTGGATGCACCCAGTAACCAAAGGCTCCCTGGACTTCATAGGAGTGAGTAAGGAGCACACACGGATTCAGGCAGTAGCTCTGGAGTGAAAATTGGGGGAGAATTTCACTTCCCCCGCCTCTGCACCAACTAGGGATGCATACAGCCATTTTAGTATGAGTACCAAGATAAACATGGTCCTCGGAATTTTTTAAATGAGTATCAAGATATTTTTTGATAAGTGACTCCACCACACACCAAACTTGATCATCAATACATGGGAGGAAAACCCCTGTGCATCATCTGTCAATTCTAGGAATTGAACTCGGGTCGTTAGGGCATCTACAATGCAGACGCTAAAGCCAGGCGCTAGGGTCAGGATCCTGGCCGTTTCCTCCTAATCCCGTCCAAATCCCGAAATTTGGTTAGCGTCGATGCCATAAGAGTCACCCGGCGCTAAACGAGCTGCCCGTTCTATTTTTTGCGTGTACCACCCGTACGCTAGCTCTTAGAGTTGCATGCCTGGACTCCAAGCCGAGGCGCTAGGATAAATATCATTTTTTACTCCTAGTCAAGCGCCTGATTAGGCGCCTCGCAATGAAGATGCCCTTAGGCTGCACAACCGCATGCTCAATCACTGAGGCAAGGCTATCTCGGACGTAGGTAGACGAAGGTAGAAGAAGCACATAGCGGGGATATTTCTGCGACGAACGCACCGGGTGCCGAACGGCCCGATATTTTATTCGCTGGACTAACCACCTCCCTTAACAAACTGGGATCGGGGGGTTTTATACCTGGGCGGCCGGTGCATGCACACACGCATCCGCTGCCGCGAGCCCGCGCGATCCGCATGCATGGCCAGCGCCCGCGATGCGCACAACGCGCAGGACGCGGCCTGCCAAACGGATCGGCACGGCCTATTTGCCACTTCTGCTAACAGCCTAACCATGGCCACGAGTGCACACACACGCTGACACGCACATACGTACTCTCTGTACACCCGCCACGGCCACGGCCACGGACACGAACATGGACTCGACCTAGACGCGCACGCTGGTGGACACCCCTTATTCCTAACATTCTCCCCCTAAACCACAACCTACAGGAGACCCGGCTCTTCATCGACGTTGGCAAGGAGCGCCTTCTCCTTCCTCGGCTGCCGGCTGCCGGCAGTCACGCGAGAAGTGGCCACGAACGTCACAATTGTAGCACTTCCTGCGCCCGAGGCCATGCTGTTCGCAGCATCGTCGTCGTCGTGGCCGCTGCCGCACGAACATTGCAACGTCTCCCACGGTTCCGCCGTGAGCACAAGCTGGCCGTCGTTTTGTTCGCCGCCGGCCTGCATGCGTCTCAGTGAGCGTTCGTCGAACGCCTTAAGCCTGCTCAACGCCTCCTCGAACGCCATGAAGTCCACATCACAGAACTGCTCGATTCCGGTCACCGCGGCGTACAATCAATCAGGCACCGTGTCGAGCAGCTTCTTCACCATGGCGGAGGCGTCGAGCGTCGAGCCGAGGCCAGCATATCTCACCGCCATGCCGCTGATCTTGTTGGCGTATGCGTCCAGCGCCTCCCCCTCCTCCATGCACAGCTTGTCGAACTCGCCGCGGACAATGGAGAGCCGCGCCGCCTTGCCTGATCGGTCTTCTTCATCCACAACTACATGAGGATGTCCTCGACCAGCGCGCCGAAGAGCAGTTCCCCACCCGCCTTGTTCTTCCTCTCGTAGTCTCGTCCACCGCCATGCGGTCCGCCGGAGACACAACCTCCCAGAGGCCTTGGGCATCAAGGATGGCCTTCGCCTTGATCGTTCAAACGGTGTAGTTCGTTGGCGTAAGCATCAGACACCATGCTCTCTCCGACTCCTTGCCGGACGATCGTCATGGCCACGTGCACAGGAACAGACGAGGCTTTGTAGACCAATTGTTGGGACGAAACATAACCTAGCTATCTCGGACGTAGGTAGACGGAGGTAGAAGTACAGAGCGCCCGCGACGCACAGGACGCGGCCTGCCCACGGACTCGCGACACATACACACACATACGTACTCCCGGTACACCCGCCACGGCAAGGGACACGAACACGGACTCGACCTAGACACGCACGCTGGTCGACACCGCAGCATGGTTTATTCCAAACAACCTCTCATGCTTTTTATGTTCCGTTCAATATCTCAACACTGATAAAGAATGACACAACCACCACCGTTGTATGCCAGCTTTCCCTATATATACATCCACTTCTCTCACAGGTAGCGCATATCCATACATCTCAGTTGCTACATCGCTCCATCTTCACTTTATTCGACTGTTCTGAGAGTTTGGAGGAAATCAAATCCAAGCATATGTTGGTAATCTGTAGCCCAGAACCCGGACGGTCGTTTTATAGCTCGCTGGACGAAGAGGGAGAGATGACGGAAGGATATGGCCCTATTTGGATACTCTAACTGAGTTAGAGGTTAGAGTTAGATTATAATCCTGAACCAAGCTTAAACTAACTCTAACCAAAGAGGTGTTTGGATGGCAGGGTTAGACTGACAATAAATGTTTTTTTTCAATCATTCAACTACTTTGAACCCTATTTCCTGCCGGATTTGGCGGAGCGAGCCCTGGCCTAGAGCTGCGCTAGCCGAGGCAGACGGGAACGCGCCCGGCAAAGGAGCCGCGCTGGCCTCTCGCGCAGCCCGCCGGCCGAATCCGCCGTCCCTGCGCAAGGAGCCGCGCTGGCCGAGGCCGACGGGGACGGGCCGCGCAAGGAGCCGTGGCTGCTTACCGGCGGGCGGACGGGCCTCGGGGAGACGAGGGGGTTGGAACGGGAGGATAGGGCGTGGTTGCTTACCGGCGCCGGACAGGAGCGCGGATACGGTGAGGCGCCTTCATGGGCGGTGCGAGAGGGGGGAGCGAGGGAGAGGACGAAAAGTTTCGAGGAAGTGGGGAGAGATCTGCTGCGGGCAGGGCCAGAGAAAAAAGTGTTTTTTTATGGTCCCGGGAAGAACTAATCCAAATAAACACCTCTTGGATGGGTTAGATTTTTTGGATAGATTAGATACAAGTAACCTAAACTAATCCTCCCGTTTAGATACTTTTAGTTGGTTGAGTCCAAACTAATCCAAACTAACTCTAACCTATATATTCAAACAGGGCCGCTATTCAATGATGAACAGGTTAACCCAGATCTGGCCATGATAACAAGGTAAACTTTTCAGCCGGGGCGCCGGCGGAAACGCTGCACCGGACGCGCGCTGTCCGTGTGATTTGTTTAGATAGTGTGCTTCGTAACCCGCGCTCACACAGGCTAGGCCCACACATCTATCTTTTTCTAACACAGCCTTATCTCTTAGTGAAGTAGCCATGTCCGTTCCTTCTTCCTTGTAGCAACGCATTTTTCTTCAGCTCGCCTGAACCAGTGCTGCCACCGGCTAAGCGCGGCCGCAACCAAGCCCCTGCTGACCCCCCACCATGGATGAGCTGAGACACCGGCATCGAACCTCGTCGGCTCGTCACCGCTGATGCAGCAAATCACAACCACCATTCCAGCTCAGCGTAGTGACTGCCGCAGCTTGCCGAAACCATGGTCCCAAACGCCATGGTGACCATCGCAGCTCTCCGCACTGACCATCCCAGCTCGTGGTGCGTTGTAGCTTTTCCATATGCCGGTTATAGCATTTTTGTCTGCGGTTTGTATCTTCCCTGGGTTGTAGCCGTCTACCTTCACCGGCCACAAATTTGACCCTCGCCCATTGTAGCAAAAAAGTCCGCCGGTAGTAGCTTTCTCCATTGCCCGTAGTAGCTTTTTTGCAGGCGGGTTGCAGCTTCCTGCTCGACGCTTGCAGCCGTCTCGCGTCGTCAGTGGTAGCAAATCAATCTGCCGGTAGTAGCTTATGGGGTTGCAGGTAGTAGCTTTTTTTGCGGGCGGTTGCAACTCCGGGCGCATGAGGTTGTAGCTCCACACCCACTCCGCGTTCCAGCTCCCCGACGTGCCTGTTCCAGCAATTGGTGTCGCTGGTTGCAGCAAAATGTCTTGCCGGTCGCAGCAAGACGATGTTGCAGCGTCACGTCGCCTGCCGTTGTCAGCATTGGAGCATCTCCGCATGGTCTCCGGCCTCGCAGCAACCCAGTGACAGCCGTGACACCTATGATGGGTGGAGGGTTGCAGCAGTGGACCGACGGCTGGGGGCACGGCGATTTCAGAGCTGCTACACAGACGACATATTCGGACGATTTGCAGACGATGCAGGGCATCCAGCCATTCATGCGTAGTCCAAAAGTGAACATCACCGTTGAATCCTCCCGTCGTTCACGGTTCGGCTGGTTTATGTCGTCCGTAGAGCAATTTCGCGGCGATTTTTGCCCAGATTTTTTGTTGGATCCAGCCGCGCGATTTGCTGCACGAGGGCACACTAGGGGGCACGAGGGCTACAACCGGCAAGCGGCGACGGCGACGGCGACGGCTAGCGGCTAGCGGCGACAATGGGGAGCCGGCGGTGCTCGGCAGGGATCGATGGCGCCCCCTGTCTTTTTCTTGTTTTTTCCCATGCGTGTGGAACTGAGAAGGAAGATAGGGAAAGGGAGGAAGACAACACTGAGATCCGATTGTTCACATTATGTAGATCGGGCGGTTAGCAGTGGACCGGCCGAAAATTTGGGCCGGCGCACCGGCGCCTATCAGCGCCCAACCTAATAACAATGCAAATTTCTATTTGTAAAAGCAACGCGATGGAAGTCATCATCCACCATCAGCAGGGTGTTGTCGTGTGACATAGGGGCCGATTGAAATATCCTATTCCATCAGAAACCCCTCCATAAAATATACCACGTCTGGAAAACAGAGCAATCTACTTGGGACATCGTTTTTGGTGGTAAACTTGACGCCTGTTTCCACCATACAGTTGTATTCCGCCGGTATTTTTCGTCTGTTCCGGATACACTGTTCGGTCCATCATTTCCCCCCTGTATTACCCCGCCTTCCCTCTCTCTCGACCAATCTCGATGTACCTAGTTGAGTGCGAAGGCATATGTCGCCGGATGACAGGCCGCGAACCACATGCCTCGTGGGGCGTTAGCTGCCTTGCTATTCCCCACTGTTGGCGATGTCGCACGGCTGGAGCTCCCGCCGGCCGGTGAGTTGTGGCGAGGACGGGCAGTTGGCCTGCGGTCCTGGACAAGAGGAGAACTCCTACACGCGCCCCAGTCAGTTACTCGACACGCATCACGTTGTGAAAGAAAAGAGAGATGGAAGTATAAGTGGGAATTGCGCAGCTCTCCAGGGCCGGCTTCTCCTCCTCTATATAGTCAGGTTGTTTACAGGATTACAACGACCAGATAAGATATGATCAGTTTAAACAATATGATCATATCAGATTAGGTTAGAACAAATGTTGATGATCATTGCTAAAAGAATCATGTTTTTTTGGATTTTGCTTTGTATTTGTTCGGATTTTCTGTTTCAGTTGGTGTGAAGAAGTTTGTTGTGAGGGCTCTCTCAGAGGTCTCCACTCTCGAGGTGCAGGACGTGGATGAGAACTTCCTTCAAGAGGGAATTGAGACAGGAAAGGATCTGCTGATCCGTCCCCATCCACGCGGTGTAGCGCGGGTATGGCGTTGTCACCTGCTTGCCGTCTTTGTCGGTTGACGTGATGGCTCGTCGGCAGGGAGGCTGCCATCATGGTAGCTATAAATGTTAAGTATATGTATTGTGTATATTATGTATTGGGATTACCTTCTAGTTTTCTTATATAGTTGAGGCCCCGTCCATCATTGTACATCATATATACGTGCGGTCTTATAACATACATGGTATCAGTTTTTTAGGTTTACGACCTCGCTTCCGCTCCGTCGCACGCCTCCTCCGCGCTGTCGCCGCCCTAGCCGCCACTGCCGCGCGCCTCCTCCGCGCTGCCGCCGACGCTACCTCCTCCCCCGCCGCCGCCCTCTCCCTGCCGCTGCCCTCGCCACCACCGCCCTCTTCCTTCACGCGCCACCCCGCAGCCACCTAACCCTAGCGCCGCCGCCGCCTTCTCTACTCGCCACCGCAGCTTTCCTTAGCCGCCGCTACATCTCCATCCCACGCTGCCACCGCACCTCTCCCTAGCCGCCGCCACCACAAACCATAACCCTAGCCCGAGCCGCACCACCACCTCGCCGCCATGTCGTCCGTCACCTCATCCGGCTCAACCATCAACTACAACCCGTTCGCCGACGCTAACCCTCCCGACGTCAACGACATCCGCAACCTCAACATCTATGAGCGGGTTTCGGTTCATCTCTCCCAGGCGGACTCCTCCTACTACGCGTGGAAGATGTACTTCTCCCTCGTGTTCCGGGAGTACCACCTCGTCGACCATGTGGACGGCTCCGTCGACTCCAGCCTTGTCCCCGACTTCCATGACTGGTCCACCATCGACGCCACGCTCATCCGGTGGTTCTACCTCACCATCTCGCCGGACCTGTTTCAGACGGTCGTGCAAGACGGTGATGACGCCCACGCCGTGTGGACCAAGCTGAACAGGCCCTTCACTGACAATCGCCTTCAACGTCGCATTTTTTTGCAGCAAGAGTTTTTTGGATGCCACCAGGACAACTCCTCTGTCGACGACTATTGTCGCCGCCTCAAGACTCTCGTTGACGAGCTCCGCGATATTAGCGCGAAGATTGACGATGATCTCCTCCTCAGCACGCTCACCGCTGGCCTCAACAAGGACTACGGCAACGCCGCGGCGAACCTCACACTCATCCTCGAGCCCTCCTTCGCCAAGTTCGTTACCTCCGGCTGGAGGAGCAGCGGATGAAGAAGGTGAAGGTGCGGGCCATCCACACCGCCCTCGCCGCCGGCACCACCCGCGGCGGGCCACCGCCGCCACCCGCCGCCCTGGTTGCGCCCCAACAGCCGCGCCACCCGGCGCCCTACCTGCAGCCGCAGTAGCAGCGGCCGCTGCTGCCCTTGCCGCCGCCCCCATACGGGGCCCCCGCTCCTCCCGTGCCGCCCGCCGATCGGCGCCGCGGAGGCAGGCGCGGCGGCCAGCAGCAGCCGCAGGCCACGGGCCCTCCTCGCCAGCCGCAGCAGCTCTAGGTGCCTCCTCCGTGGGCCGGCGGGTACAACCCATGGACCTGTGTCGTACAGGCCCCTGCACCGACTCTTCCCGTGCCACGTCCGCCGGCGCATCAGGCGTACTACGCGGCTCCGCGGCCCTATGGAGGGTACCCACCGCCACAGCTGAGTGGCGGTTACGACTTCCCGATGGCGCCGCCGTCACCTTCGCCGGCGCTGCCACCGGCACCTTGGGATCCGGCGCTTCTCGCCGGGCTGCACACTACCCCTATGCCGAACAACTACACTGGAGGCGGTGATTGGTGCATGGACACTTGGCCCACGGCTCACATGTTTGCTCATCCTGGTAATCTTGCCTCCTTCACTCCCGTCACCACCGACCGCCGCATCATTGTCGATGACGGTTCCACCCTCCCTATTACACACGTCGGGCACACTTCTTTTCCTTCTAATTCCATGCCCCTTTATCTTTGTCTAAGATACTTGTGTCGCCTCATCTTATTAAGAATCTTATTTCCGTTCGTTGTTTCACTCATGAAATCCTGTTACTGTTGAATTTGACGGGCTTGGTTTTTGTGTCAAGGACGCTCGAACCAGGATGGTACTTCACCGATGTGATAGCCCCGACGAGCTCTATCCGGTGCATCCGCCTTCCTCCGCCACCACCGCACCGGTCACCCTCTCCGCTGGCGTTGATCTCTGGCACGCTCGTCTGGGTCATCCCAACCCCGTCACCCTTCGTCATATTCTTAGGAGTTTCAGTTTCAGTTGTAATAAGATAGAGGATCACACTTGTCATGCTTGTCGTGTCGGCAAACACGTTCGCCTTCCGTTTAATAACTCCACCACCATTGCTTCTTTTCCTTTTCAGTTGAATCATAGCGATGTGTGGACCTCTCCGGTTCCTAGTTATTTGGTCTATTTATATTATCTAGTTATCCTTGATGAGTATTCTCATTATGTGTGGACTTTTCCTTTGCAACAAAAACCGGATGCACTCTCCATTTTGACGGCTTTTTACTCCTATGTCAGCACATAGTTTGGCGTCCCATTCTTGCTCTTCAGATCGACAATGGAAAAGAGTTCGACAATCTTGCTTTCCGCACTTTTTTGTCGCACCATGGCACAATTTTTCGTCTCACTTGCCCGTATACTTCACAGCAGAACGGTCGAGTCGAACGCGTCCTTCGCACTCTGAATGACTGCGTTCGCACGCTCCTGTTTCATGCTAACGTGCCGCCTCGCTTCTGGCCGGACGCACTTGCTACCGCATCACTCCTCCTTAACCTCCGGCCCTGTCGCCCGCGGTGGAATTACGCACCTCATCACCTCCTCTTTGGTACGCCACCGTCTTATGATGAAGACGCCATTGAAGGTAGATTGCAAAGCTCCATGTGGTATGGAAGGTTGGTTATTACCATGTAAATTGGAAGCATTTCTACGGCCCTATCAGTTTCCCTAGCGAGTTCTAAGAATCAGCTTTGCCACTGAAGTACACTGCACTCTCAAGTGCTTCAAGCAATTGCAATAAAAATAGTCTGAATCCAGATTCAGCTTCACTGGCAAAGTTGATTCCATGTCGTTGTTTGTTTCAGCTTCTGATTCTTCCTTCAAGTCTGCTGTCTAAAGCTGAAAGAAACAAGGCCTACCTGTCATAGCAGGTTACAACCTTAATACACAAGACAATATAGGGATGGGAAAGCCATATCCGTGGCCTACAAATTATGCAGGTTACAGCCTAGATACAGAAGACAAAATTATATCATAATAGGTTCAAGCCTTATCTCTAGCTGTACCATGACAGGATCTTCTAGAAGGTTCTAAACTAATTCTGACAAGCTTAAATATGGCTAGCTTCAAGTCTTCATTAAGACATCTACTATGGTTCTCGGGTCATAGGAGGATAGGATTGTTCGCACATGAACACGTCACTGTGTACCTTTAACACCGAGGGTGATGCACCGCAGCTCACGTCGAAGGAGACCCGTCCGGAAGCGCGGTACGCAAGCAATCCGGCGGGCGCTTTTGAGCACCCGGAACCCCACGCCCCCGGGAGGGACCCCGTCTGGACGCACGGCGGTTATGGGTTGCCCTAGGTCGGTTCGCCCACCCCTAGAGCCTCGAGGATTGCTGCCCTTCAATACGAAGAACGAACAAAGAACGAGAGAGAAAGAACAAGGAAGAGATGTAAAACTAGGGTAAAAGTAGATGGGTTTTGCGATTGTGTGTTGTTGTTCAATCGGCCGTCACCCCTTAGGTATATAATAGGCAACTGGACTTTCCGTGCAAGGAAAAGGTTTGGATTCACGCCCAAAACCCTAGTCAAATTCGGATTGGTTTTGTCCGAACATTCCAAAACTGTTCGGTTTAAACTGGCTGCACTTTGCGGGTCTTTTTTGTGGCAGTAAACTACCTCGGATGAAAATGAGCCCAAAAGCTATCTTGACCGTTTCGACGAGGCGAACAACTTTCATGTTGAACTTTTTTTAATCAAAGGTCATCTTTAGGGTCAAATTGCTCGCGCAAAACATATGTTCCCTCGCGCTACCCATCAGACATGCGTCTGGTAGGGCGCGCCACATCTCGCCTCATGACAGGGCTGCACTCCGATTGCTCTAACTTTTGCAT
This sequence comes from Triticum aestivum, assembly GCF_018294505.1. Classification (NCBI taxonomy): domain Eukaryota; kingdom Viridiplantae; phylum Streptophyta; class Magnoliopsida; order Poales; family Poaceae; genus Triticum; species Triticum aestivum. Next base: position 14,038,663 of record NC_057811.1, read on the forward strand.
ACGAACTTGGATTAGAACGATTTTTTTATCAAAATCGATCATTTCTACGAGACGAAGACAATCCGTGTAGATAATTGTTTCATACGAGGCAGTCTTGGGGGCGTAATCAGCCGAAGAGTGTTCTGAATACAAAATCTCGGTATTTCGAACACAACTTGGGCCTTCGAGATGAGATCGGATGGCGATGGCCCAAACATAAAAGTTTCTCCTTTTGACGATACGGAACTTTCTTACTTTGAGCACTTTTCCATTTGAAGTCATCTTAATTTAGTTCTTGGTCGTGCCAAAATCTGGTGTCAACACATGCCCCCCTGTTTTTCGGTAAACTTGTGTGCCGAAAAATAACTTGCACGATGCTTTTTCTAAGGACGATGTCAACACTCCATCGGCCATTTATATGCGCTTAGGACGAAAATTTCTATACCGGCCATGTTTATACTTAGGGCGATAATTTTATATCGGCCATTGATTTTAACTTCTTGTTCACATCATACCTTGTAACCGATTACCACCAATCGTCTTTAAAGAGATGGGAATGAATCCGTTCCTTGTAGCACTAAGGAAATCAAACTCCGAGAGGTCACGCCCTGTTAATCAAGTAACATCAGGATGATTCCAATCCACCGATGCATCGGCCAAAGCAACACAAGCCGAACTATCCGCGTGAATGACTTCTACCTCATCATCTACCCATTGTATTAAGAATTGATGCATGGTAGATGGCACACATTGGTTAGCATGGACCCAATCACGGCCTAATATAATATTATAGTTACCTTGCACCTCGGCGATGAAGAATGTGGTGGCCAAAGTTTTACTTCGCATGGTGAGTTCCATGCACATCACACCTTTGGCCTCTGTCTTTTCTTTACCCTCAAATCCATTAAGTACCATATTGGTTTTCATCAATGCATCATCATCTAACCCCAACTTCTTGAAGACCGAGTAGGCATAAGATTTACCACGGCACCACCATCAACAAGCATCCTAGCAACCGGCGATCCGTTAATATGACCTTTGAGGTACAACGGCTTCAAGTGTTTCACCGGTTCTTTTGGCTTCTCGAAGATAGCATTCTGATACGTCTCCAACGTATCTATAATTTATGAAGTATTCATGCTATTATATTATCCATCTTGGATGTTTTATATGCATTTATATGCTATTTTATATGATTTTTGGGACTAACCTATTAACCTAGAGCCTAGTGCCAGTTTCTGTTTTTTCCTTGTTATTGAGTTTTACAGAAAAGGAATACCAAACGGAGTCCAATTGACGTGCCAATTTTTGATGATTTTTTATGGACCAAAAGAAGCCCCCGGAGTAAAAGAGTTGGGCCAGAAGAGTCCCGAGCTGTCCACGAGGGTGGAGGGCGCGCCCACCCCGCCTGGGCATGGGCCCCTGCCTCGTGGATGACTCGGGAACCTCCTTAACGTGAGACCTACGCCAAAAATTCCTATAAATACTGAAACCTCCAGAAAATAACCTAAATCGGGAGTTCCACCGCCGCAAACCTCCAGAGCCACGAAAAACCAATCGGGACCCTGTTCCGGCACCCTGCCCGAGGGGGAATCCCTCTCCGGTGGCCATCTTCATCATCCCGGTGCTCTCCATGACGAGGAGGGAGTAGTTCACCCTCGGGGCTGAGGGTATGTACCAGTAACTATGTGTTTGGTCTCTCTCTCTCTCTCGTGTTCTTGAGGTGATATGATCTTGATGTATCGCGAGCTTTGCTATTATAGTTGAATCTTATGATCTTTCTCCCCCTCTACTCTCTTGTAATGGATTGAGTTTTCCCTCTGAAGTTATCTTATCGGATTGAGTCTTTAAGGATTTGAGAACACTTGATGTATGTCTTGTCGTGCTTATCTGTGGCGACAATGGGATATCACGTGATCCACTTGATGTATGTTTTGGTGATCAACTTGCGGATTCCGCCCATGAACCTATGCATAGGGGTTGGCACACGTTTTCGTCTTGACTCTCCGGTAGAAACTTTGGGGCACTCTTTGAAGTTCTTTGTGTTGGTTGAATAAATGAATCTGAGATTGTGTGATGCATATCATATACTCATACCCACGGATACTTGAGGTGACATTGGAGTATCTAGGTGACATTAGGGTTTTGGTTGATTTGTGTCTTAAGGTGTTATTCTAGTACGAACTCTATGATAGATCGAACGGAAAGAATAGCTTCGTGCTATTTTACTACGGACTCTTGAATAGATAGATCAGAAAGAATAACTTTGAGGTGGTTTCGTACCCTACAATAATCTCTTCGTTTGTTCTCCGCTATTAGTGACTTTGGAGTGACTCTTTGTTGCATGTTGATGGATAGTTATATGATCCAGTTATGTTATTATTGTTGAGAGAACTTGCACTAGTGAAAGTATGAACCTTAGGCCTTGTTTCCTAGCATTGCAATACCGTTTACGCTCACTTTTACCACTTGTTACCTTGCTGTTTTTATATTTTCAGATTACAAAAACCTATATCTATCATCCATATTGCACTTGTATCACCATCTCTTCGCCGAACTAGTGCACCTATACAATTTACCATTGTATTGGTTGTGTTGGGGACACAAGAGACTCTTTGTTATTTGGTTGCAGGGTTGTTTGAGAGAGACCATCTTCATCCTACACCTCCCACGGATTGATAAACCTTAGGTCATCCACTTGAGGGAAATTTGCTACTGTCCTACAAACCTCTGCACTTGGAGGCCCAACAACGTCTACAAGGAGAAGGTTGCGTAGTAGACATCAAGCTCTTTTCTGGCGCCGTTGCCGGGGAGGTGAGTGCTTGAAGGTATATCTTTAGATCTTACAATCGAATATTTTTGTTTCTTGTTTTATCACTAGTTTAGTCTATAAAAGAAAATTACAAAAAAAATGGAATTGAGGGTGCCTCATATGCTTCATCTTTTTAATGTCTTCCCTGAAAATAAGGATTCCAATAATTGTGCTCAATTGCTAGAGGAAGAATGCATTAAAATGTTTAGCACGAAATCTTTGAATGATGAGCATGATTGCAATGTTGTTAGTATGAATTCTTTGAATACCCATGATGCTAACGATATGCAAAGCCACAAGCTTGGGGATGCTATGTTTGATGAAGATGATATTTGTAGTTCCCCAAGTTTTGATGAGAAAATATATTATGATGAAAGCATGCCTCCTATTTATGATGATTATTGTGATGACATGTGTGCTATAAAGAATAAAGATAACCATGAAACTTGTCATCATGATTTTAATTTCCAACTGAATTATGCTTCACATGATAGTTATTTTGTTGAGTTTGCTCCCACTATTCCGAATGAGAAGAATTTTGCTTATGTGGAGAGTAGTAAAATTTCCATTCTTGTGCATCATGAAAATAATTCTTTATGTGATGGTTATATTGTTGAATTCATTCATGCTGCTACTGAAAATTATTATGAGGGAGGAACATATGCTTGTAGGAATTGCAATAATATCAAGTTTCCTCTCTATGTGCTTAAAGTTTTAAAGTTATGCTTGTTTTGCCTTCCTATGCTAGTTGATTATTGTTCCCATAAATTGTTTGCTCACAAAATCCCTATGCATAGGAAGTGGGTTAGACTTAAATGTGCTCGCCATGTGTTTCATGATGCTCTTTTTATGTTTCAATTCTTATCTTTTTTGTGAGCATCATTGTCATCATCATGCCTAGCTAAAAAAGCAATAAAGAAAAGCGCTTGTTGGGAGAAAACCCAATATTTACCTTTACTGTTTTTGTGTGTTCACATGATTATGCTACTGTAGTAATCATGTTTTATAGCTTTTGTTAATAAAGTGCCAAGTAAGACCTTTAGGATAGCCTACGGTGATAGTTGTGTTGATCCTGCTGAAAATCAGGAACTTTTGCGCCCAGTAAATTAGTTTTCATAAATCACAGAAACGTGCAATTGATCTGATTCATTTTGCCCTGGATTGGTACACAAATTGCTCAGGTTTTCCTAATTTGGTAAAAAAATTGGAGTTCCAGATGTATACGTTTGATACAGATTACTACAGACTATTCTGTTTTTGACATATTCTGTTTTCTTTGTGTTGTTTGCTTATTTTGATGGATCTATGAGTAGTATCGGAGGGTATGAATCATAGAGAAGTTGGAATACAGTAGATATTAAACCAATATGAATTTAGAATGAGTTCACAACAGTACTTAAGTGGTGATTTATTTTCTTATACTAACGGAGCTTACGAGTTTTCTATTGAGTTTTGTGTTGTGAAGTTTTCAAGTTTTGGGTGAAGTTTCGATGGACTATGGAATAAGGAGTGGCAAGAGCCTAAGCTTGGGGATGCCCAAGGCACCCCAAGGTAATATTTAAGGACAACCAAGAGCCTAAGCTTGGGGATGCCCCGGAAGGCATCCCCTCTTTCGTCTTCGTTCATCGGTAACTTTACTTGGAGCTATATTTGTATTCACCACATGATATGTGTTTTGCTTGGAGCATCATTTTCTTTTGTTAGTATTTGCTTGCTGTTATTTAGAATAATGTTTTTCATCTCTATTTTCAATAAAAATGTCAATGATAGCCTTTACCATACTTATTTTGCAAGCATACATGTTGCTGTTTCAAAACAAAAAGTTTATCGCTGTTGCAAAAATTCCCTAGAAAAGTCAGAAAATGATAAATGTTGAAACTTTTTGAATATTGAGCTCTGATAAATTTGCTACAGTGTGGTGGAATTTCATAATGTTTGGAGTTAGGGAAGTATTGATACTCTTGCATTCTTTACAGACTGTACTGTTTTGGCAGATTGCTGTTATGTTTCAATTGTTTGCATATGTTTGCTTGTTTAATGATTCTATTTGAAGATAGGAGTATTAAATATGCAGAGACATTTAGTATGCAATGTTGAATAATAATTTTTGTTATTTGCTACAGTAGAGAATATTAAGGTTTTAGCATTGGTTTATACTAACTTATCTCACGAGTTCTTGTTGAGTTTTGTGTGGATGAAGTATTTGAGATTTAGGGAAACTGATATATAAAAGGAATTAAGGAGACATAAAAGCTCAAGCTTGGGGATGCCCAAGGCACCCCAAGATAATATTTCAAGAAGTCTCAAGCATCTAAGCTTGGGGATGCCCCGGTAGGCATCCCACCTTTCTTCTTCAACAATTATCGTTAGTATCGGTTGAGCCTAAGTTTTTGCTTCTTCACATGATGAGTGCTATCCTTGAAATGTCATTTTATTTTGTTTTGCTTGCTGTTTGAATAATATCCCAAGATCTGAAATTCTTAAGGAGATAGAGTCTTCACATAGCTACATAATTATTTAACTACTCATTGATCTTCACTTATATCTATTTGGAGTAGTTTGTCATTTACTCGTGTGCTTCACTTATATCCTATGAGTAAATGGTTGAATGATTTGAATGTCATAAATCTAAAATTATATATGTTTCATATGCCTTTCCCATGGGGAGTAATACCTTCACATATAAGAAGTAGAGGTGGTAAAAAAAATTGAAGGTTAGCAAACATTGTATTGGTCACTTGAACAATTCATGAAAGAATATTGAAGGAAGAGAGATTTCACATATAAGTATACTATCTTGGACATCTTCTATGATTGTGAGCCCCATTAATTATTTTCAAACCTGAGCAAATTAGTTGAAGTTGGACAAGGAAGACAACATAATGAGTTATGCTTGGGTATATTTGTATAGAAGTTATATTGTTATGGATCCTCTAACAGGTGGTGCTTGCTATTTAGAATCTTTTGCTAGCCTAAATTTATGTACTACGCGGGAATACTGCTTGTGCATCCAAAATCCATGAACCATGTTTCTTCCATGAGTGTCCACCATATCTACCTATATGCGGTATTTACCTGCCGTTCCAAGTAAATTTGCATGTGCCAAACTCTAAACCTTCAAATAATAATCTGTTTTGTATGCCTGAATCGCTCATGTAGCGACTAGGGGCTGTCAGTATCTTCCATGCTAGGTGGGTTATTCTCACGATGAGTGGACTCCGCTCATCATTCACGAGAAAATGGCTGGTAACTGGGATGCCCAGTCCTATGATCTAAGGATCAAAAACAAAATCGCAAATAATTTAAACAAAACTCCCCCAGGATTGTTGATAAGTTGGACGGCACCCGTTGTTTCGGACAAGCCGTGGAGTGTGATTGTTGGTGGAGGGGGAGTAAAATCTTTACCTTTCTGTAACCGCCTATAATGTATGTAGTATGGAAGATATTGGGAACTCTTGGTCGTTATGTTGACAATGAAAGCATACCTCTCAAAATTATTTTCATCTCTGTTTTAGCTTCGAGCTCTGGCACCTCTGCAAATCCCTGCTTCCCTCTGCGAAGGGCCTATCTTTTACTTTTATGCAAGAGTCAGTAGTATTCCTTCTCATTCCAACCTACTCTTTAGTTGGCAAGCATCATGTGATGGGAAGATCTAAGCATATATGGCCATTCAAATATATTTGATCATGAATTATTATTGTTGACAATTATCTATATGATAAATAAGTTGGCAGGCGAAACATTAAGCCCCTATCTTTCTCTGTGTTCAATGGATGCCATTTGTTCTAAAAATATGCTTTGAGTGGTAGCAATCATGGAAGACTATATGATAGTTGAGTATGTGGGATTTGCTAAATCAAAGCTCTTACATAGACCCTTCCTGAAAATAAGATGAATTGCAATTGTGTGATTTCTGAGAACATAGTTTGTTAGTTTTCAAGAAGTTTATGGTCTATGCTTTAACATGTGAATAGCTTGTTACTTGATCATGAGAAGTTTTATGAGATGAGCTACTGTTATGACATATAATGATGCTAGAAAAGGTGATTAAAATTGTCATTGATCAAACTTGTGCACCTGTTAGCATTCACACTTCATAAATTATTTCTTTTATCATTTACCTACTCGAGGACGAGCAGGAATTAAGCTTGGGGATGCTGATACGTCTCCAACGTATCTATAATTTATGAAGTATTCATGCTATTATATTATCCATCTTGGATGTTTTATATGCATTTATATGATTTTTGGGACTAACCTATTAACCTAGAGCCCAGTGCCAGTTTCTGTTTTTTCCTTGTTTTTGAGTTCTACAGAAAAGGAATACCAAACGGAGTCCAATTGACGTGCCAATTTTTGATGATTTTTTATGGACCAAAAGAAGCCCCCGGAGTAAAAGAGTTGGGCCAGAAGAGTCTCGAGCTGTCCACGAGGGTGGAGGGCGCGCCCACCCCCCTGGGTGTGGGCCCCTGCCTCGTGGACGACTCGGGAACCTCCTTGACGTGAGACCTACGCCAAAAATTCCTATAAATACTGAAACCTCCAGAAAATAACCTAGATCGGGAGTTCCGCCTCCGCAAACCTCCAGAGCCACGAAAAACCAATCGGGACCCTGTTCCGGCACCCTATAAGTACTGCCATCTTCATCATCCCGGCGCTCTCCATGATGAGGAGGGAGTAGTTCACCCTCGGGGCTGAGGGTATGTACCAGTAGCTATGTGTTTGATCTCTCTCTCTCTCGTGTTCTTGAGGTGATATGATCTTGATGTATCGCGAGCTTTGCTATTATAGTTGGATCTTATGATGTTTCTCCCCCTCTACTCTCTTGTAATGGATTGAGTTTTCTCTTTGAAGTTATCTTATCGGATTGAGTCTTTAAGGATTTGAGAACACTTGATGTATGTCTTGCCGTGCTTATCTGTGGTGACAATGGGATATCACGTGATCCACTTGATGTATGTTTTGGTGATCAACTTGCGGGTTCCGCCCATGAACCTATGCATAGGGGTTGGCACACGTTTTCGTCTTGACTCTCCGGTAGAAACTTTGGGGCACTCTTTGAAGTTCTTTGTGTTGGTTGAATAGATGAATCTGAGATTGTGTGATGCATATTGTATAATCATACCCACGGGTACTTGAGGTGACATTGGAGTATCTAGGTGACATTAGGGTTTTGGTTGATTTGTGTCTTAAGGTGTTATTCTAGTACGAACTCTATGATAGATCGAACGGAAAGAATAGCTTCGTGCTATTTTACTACGGACTCTTGAATAGATCGATCAGAAAGAATAACTTTGAGGTGGTTTCGTACCCCACAATAATCTCTTCGTTTGTTCTCCGCTATTAGTGACTTTGGAGTGACTCTTTGTTGCATGTTGAGGGATAGTTATATGATCCAATTATGTTATTATTGTTGAGAGAACTTGCACTAGTGAAAGTATGAACCTTAGGCCTTGTTTCCTAGCATTGCAATACCGTTTACGCTCACTTTTATCACTTGTTACCTTGCTGTTTTTATATTTTCAGATTACAAAAACCTATATCTATCATCCATATTGCACTTGTATCACCATCTCTTCGCTGAACTAGTGCACCTATACAATTTACCATTGTATTGGGTGTGTTGGGGACACAAGAGACTCTTTGTTATTTGGTTGCAGGGTTGTTTGAGAGAGACCATCTTCATCCTACGCCTCCCACGGATTGATAAACCTTAGGTCATCCACTTGAGGGAAATTTGCTACTGTCCTACAAACCTCTGCACTTGGAGGCCCAACAACGTCTACAAGAAGAAGGTTGTGTAGTAGACATCAAGCTCTTTTCTGGCGCCGTTGCCGGGGAGGTGAGTGCTTGAAGGTATATCTTTAGATCTTGCAATCGAATCTTTTGTTTCTTTTTTATCACTAGTTTAGTCTATAAAAGAAAACTACAAAAAAATGGAATTGAGGTTGCCTCATATGCTTCATCTTTTTAATGTCTTTCCGTGAAATAATGGAATCGGAAAATTGTGCTCAATTGCTAGAGGAAGAATGCATTAAAATGTTTAGCACTAAATCTTTGAATGATGAGCATGATTGCAATGTTGTTAGTATGAATTCTTTGAATACCCATGATGCTAACGATATGCAAAGCCACAAGCTTGGGGATGCTATGTTTGATGAAGATGATATTTTTAGTTCCCCAAGTTTTGATGAGAAAATATATTATGATGAAAGCATGCCTCCTATTTATGATGATTATTGTGATGACACGTGTGCTATAAAGAATAAAGATAACCATGAAACTTGTCATCATGATTTTAATTTCCAATTGGATTATGCTTCACATGATAGTTATTTTGTTGAGTTTGCTCCCACTATTCCGAATGAGAAGAATTTTGCTTATGTGGAGAGTAGTAAAATTTCCATTCTTGTGCATCATGAAAATAATTCTTTATGTGATGGTTATATTGTTGAATTCATTCATGCTGCTACTGAAAATTATTATGAGGGAGGAACATATGCTTGTAGTAATTGCAATAATATCAAGTTTCCTCTCTATGTGCTTAAAGTTTTAAAGTTATGCTTGTTTTGCCTTCCTATGCTAGTTGATTATTGTTCCCATAAGTTGTTTGCTCACAAAATCCCTATGCATAGGAAGTGGGTTAGACTTAAATGTGCTCGCCATGTGTTTCATGATGCTCTTTTTATGTTTCAATTCTTATCTTTTATGTGAGCATCATTGTCATCATCATGCCTAGCTAAAAAAGGCAATAAAGAAAAGCGCTTGTTGGGAGACAACCCAATATTTACCTTTACTTTTTTTGTGTGTTCACATGATTATGCTACTGTAGTAATCATGTTTTATAGCTTTTGTTTCACACAATCTCCTTTTGCTTGTCGCATTCTGCAATTTCTGCATTAGGTGACTGAACACGCCACACTTTTTGTTGGCCTTGCTTGGAGAAATATTTGTTGGCCGATTAGCACCATAGCTCAAACGGCCTTGTGTGGGATAATAAAGCCTTGCGCGAGCAGGCCTTCTAGGTGCTGCCCGCCCCATATGAAAAGCATAAGGAGCCATTGGGGGCTGCCCCCATCCTCCACTGGAGCCTCTCATGTAATATGGCGCATAGGAGGGTTGTGACATCCATGGTGTCAGTGCCGATGACCCATATGGCCTTGCATAGCGTCGGAACTCTTGCTCCGGAGGCAATCTTGAACGTTTTGAATGTGATGGCCGATTAGAAATAGAACCGGCCGCTTGACTTGCATATTTGTATAGCAACATATCAAAAGTTGGCCTGATTCGCTTGCTCTTAGCTTCACTCTTTCCCCACTTGCCAACTTCTGAATTCTTGGGCTTGATAAATTTAACATGAGTATCTTCTTGTACTTGTGGTTGCCCCCCGAGTGCAGGATTTTTTATGGTGATCTTCAATACTTCCTTGCCATCGGGTTGCTTATCAAGCACAACCTCTCGTCCCAAGACTTTGTCGCCCTCCTTGCCTTTCCTGGGTTCACCAATAAGAACATTATCTTTATTAGGAGATTCGGCTATGCTAGGCCGAATCAACATTTTCTTTCCCTCCAAGTCCATGGTGTTTATCGGGAAGGGCTGTTTATCAACTTGCATCTCAGCAAAATTCAATCGTCCATCATTAATGGCCGATTGTATCTGTCGTCTGAAAACATTGCAATCATTAGTAGCATGAGAAAATGAATTATGGTACTTGCAATAAGCATGCCGTTTCAGCTCCTCAAACGGCGGTATGGTGTGTGATATTCTAATCATCTTATCTTGCAAGAGAGCATCAAATATTTTATCACACTTTGATATATCAAAAGTAAACCTCGCCTCCTCATCACGATTCTTGCGAATCGGCTTAAGAGCATTGCACATATAGGGTTTGGCCTTTGAGGACCAAACAAATTCAGTAGTATAGACATCAACCTCATCGTCCGAATTATCATCATTTTGTTCAACCATATGCATTCTAGGACGATCGGTTGTAGACCTATGAACCTCTTTACTTCGACTCTCTTGGGCCAAAGCTTTTTGTAAGACTTGATTAATGCTCAAAAACTCATAACTTTCTAACCTCTCTTTAATGTGAGTTTTCAAACCATTAAGAACAAGATCTGCCAAGTCTCTCTCAGTTATCACTAAGCTATAACATCGGTTCTTTATATCTCTAAATCTCTTGACGTAATCGGTGACCGATTCATCATGTTTCTGCCTAACCGATGTAAGATGTGACAACTTTAGCTCATTATCGCCGCTATAAAAGTGACCATGAAACTTTTGCTCTAATTGCGACCATAAGAGAATTGAGCCATGTGGTAAAGCAGCAAACCATGAAAATGCGGTACCAGTTAAAGATAATGGAAATAAACGCACTTTCAATTCTTCTATGGAACCTGCTTCACCCAACTGCGCTAGATACTGACTAACATGCTCCCAAGTTGTTTTCGTACCCTCACCACTAAATTTAACAAAATCAGGAACCTTATAACCTTGAGGGTAAGAAACTGCATCGAAGTGTTCAGGATAAGGCTATTGGTACACACGACTCTTTACTTTCGGGTCGTTTTCGAAAGTTTCTAGAAACATCTTATGTAAATCCTCCCTTAATTTAGCTAAAATTGGATCCGAGGTAGATGAAGATGTTTGTGGCAATGAGATAGGAGCAACCTGAGTACTAGCTATTGGTGCAACTTGTGGGATGGGTGCCGAACCATAATTCAGCGGAAGACCAAACATGCTTGCGCCTATGGGTGGTGTGACAAAGTGATTCGGCGTAGACGCCGAATTGGGCACACTCATAATAGGATTAGGGTATGTAGGTGCAGACACAAGCTGGTTGGTTTGAGTACGGTAAAAATTCAACGGCATATTATATTGTGGTTGCATAGGTGGTGCCGATGAAATAGGTAAAATTGAAGTAGGGTTTTCAGATATACCAACAGTACCACTAGATGATGGAGGCATATTTTTCTGAGCATTAGCACTAGCCACAAAAGAATTGTATGCCATCACATTACCCTTACTAACAAGACTTACAATCACAGCCACTTGCTCTGGAGAAAAAACTTTACTCACAGTGATTACATCTTGTTCGTCGATGAGGAGAGGAAGATTGACGTTTCCAACCGGAGTGATGTTGCCTTGACGGTCCTTCTTGAAACTTGAAAGAAACGCTTCCAAACCCTCCTCCTCGCGCTTCTTCTTGAGCGCCTCAAAAGCCTCTTCACGTTGCTTCTTGCGCGCTTTGTAGGCTTGGCGATGTTCATCTGATAGTTCATCAAGGCCGGGCTTAATGATGTTATCGGCGTCAACTTCTGAGGGCTTGGGGAGATTAGACATGGTTGATGATGATTCTCGATCTTTCTTCCCCAGCGGAGTCCCCAAAAAGTGTGTTCGCACACAAACACGTCACCGTGTACCTTTAACGCCGAGGGTGATGCACCGCAGCTCACGTCGAAGGAGACCCGTCCGGAAGCGCGGTACGCAAGCAATCCGGCGGGCGCTTTTGAGCACCCGAAACCCCACGCGCCCGGGAGGACCCCGTCTGGACGCACGGCGGCTATGGGTTGCACTAGGTGCCCGCCCGCCCCTAGAGCCTCGAGGATCGCTGCCCTTCAATACGAAGAACGAACGAAGAACGAGAGAGAAAGAACAAGGGAGAGATGTAAAACTAGGGCAAAAGTAGATGGGTTTTGCGATTGTGTGTTGTTGTTCAATCGGCCGTCACCCCTTAGGTATATAAGAGGCGACTGGACTTTCCGTGCAAGGAAAAGATTTGGATTCACGCCCAAAACCCTAGTCAAATTCGGATTGGTTTTGTCCGAACTTTCCAAAATTGTTCGGTTTAAACTGGCTGCACCTTGCGGGTTTTTTTTGTGGCAGTAAACGACCGCAGATGAAATGAGCCCAAAAGTAATCTTGACCGTTTCGACGAGGCAAACAACTTTCATGTTGAACGTTTTTTGATCAGAGGCCATCTTGAGGGTCAAATCGCTCGCGCAAAACATCTGTTCCCTCGCGCTGCCCATCAGACATGTGTCTGGTAGGGCGCGCCACATCTCGCCTCATGACAGGGCTGCACCCCGATTGCTCTAACTTTTGCATACGAACTCGGATTGGAACGATTTTTATATCAAAATTGATCGTTTCGACGAGACGAAGACAAACTGTGTAGATAATTTTTTTCATACGAGGCAGTCTTGGGGGCGTAATCAGCCGAATAGTGTTCTGAATACAAAATCTCGGTATTTCGAACACAACTTCGGCCTTCGAGATGAGATCGGATGGCGATGGCCCAAACATCAAAGTTTATCCTTTTGACGATACGGAACTTTCTTACTTTGAGCACTTCTTCATTTGAAGCCATCTTAATTTAGTTCTTGGTCGTGCCAAAATCTGGTGTCCTGTCCACTGCTCGCATGAACAATTCCTTACCTAGAGGTACGTGTACAAGCTTTTTGTGGCCATTTCCCCTGGCGAGGGCGTCATAGTTGAAGCGAAGTTCCATCGATGGAGGATCGTAGCGTGAGAAGATTTGTGCCACCAGCACCAAACTACTACCATACCAACACTTGACCACTCCTGGTATCTTGATAGATTTTCTGTGGCCGGCAATACTCTGAGACAAGGTACCTAAGTGGGTGCGCAATTTTACATCCTATGTGTGTATTTAGTTTCCTCCAATATCTCACTTGGCTAAGTGAAGTTGACAAGATATCATGTTGAGACCATGCATATGATATTCATGAGAAAAAGTGGATGTATATATAGAAGGAGATAGTTGCATACCAATTAAGACGGGTATGTCATTCTTTAGGAGTGTTGAGAGTTTGTAATGGGGAGTCCAAAGCATGAAATTTCACAATTGATGGCATCGCTTTGCATGCAACCTAAACATTAGTAGCATGACCTACCCCATAGTTCCCGTGCTGCTATCTCACCATTGGTGTGAAGAAGAAGAAATGCTCTTCTCAAGTGTGTTAACTGCATAATTGTTCCAATAAGAATAACAAAACCAATGCTAATGTTATGCCAAACTTCTCTTGATAGAATGAAGTCTTTTATTATTTTTCTTAAATAACAAAACAAATTCTTGCTTGTCTAGCCAATACGAGAATTTTTTTTAAGATAATAGTTACACAAATGGTGAGGTGCAAAATTTTGAATTAATTTTCAGCTGAGGTCTCACACTAATAGTGAGGCGAATGAGAAACCTAACTCCATAACTCTCTTTTATTAAATGCCAAGTGTACGTATTTGGCGAAACGATTAGGCTTATAGAGCTGTCAGATCCTGACTGCAAGGCTGATATCGCTCTGTTCGGTCAACTTTAATCTCGCAAAAACAAGAGTGGCCGGTGGGAGTTGGACCATCGTGGTGCGAAATTTTCAAGATAAAAGTTGTATGAATTGTGAGGTCCGAAATTTCAAACTATCTTTCAGTTGAGATCTGACACTAATAGTGAGGTAAATGAGAAACTTAACTCCATATGCATGACTAATCTCATAATTCTATTGCTGCCGTCTCACAGTTGGCGTGAAGTTTTATGTTTTCTATCTCCTCAACTATGTTACCTGTGTAGTACTTCCAATAAGAATAACAAAATGAATGCTAATGTTGTGTCAAAGTTTTATAGGTAGATCCAGTCTCTACTCATCTATCTATTGTGTACTAAAAGCACAATACGGGTCACAAAAATAGGGATTTTTTTGCGGGGGACAAAAATAGGGAAATTAGTTAGAAACGGCCACATTAATCAGAAACATCTAGCCTTTATTTTAACTCACCGGTTGGGCTCCTTCCACTCGACGGAGGTGGCGGCGCATGCATTCGACATCAAGTCAGTGCACTTGTACAGCGTCAGAGGCCACTGTAACCCACCCCCCCCCCCCCCCCCGGTTGGATATTTGTAGCCACCGGTGCCGCCGTGGACTACTGAGTTGCCACTGCATGGGAGCGGTGGGAGGACCGAGAAGCCTGCGAGCATCCTGCGGAGGAGCAAGCCGGCAAGGCCTACATGGCGGCGGGTAGGACCAAAGTCATCGATCTAGCAAGCGATGAAGGTGGCGACGACAGCAGGGACCCAATGATCGGCAGTTTGAGCAGGGACGAGTGAACGCGATCAAGGAAGAATCCGACTAGGTTTAAATTTCTAGTTAAAATTTTGAATTTCGTTTTATGTTCAACGTCAAATATTTAGAATTTGCACCGAGTGTCATTTAATTATGCTTTGTGTACTATTTGAACCTAGTTTAGCACTTAATTTGCTTTCATGTGCCTCTTAAATTTTTCTACTACTCAAATTTAGCGGTTCGGCTAGAAATGACATTTCTTTAGAGGAGCAAATGTGCACTTCTAAAATTTACTCGACCATGTACTCCTCTAAAATTTAGGAGATCGGCTAGAGATGCCCTTAGGGTTGGATGCTTAGTAAGGCCACGAAGGAGCGTAGGTCGTTTCAAGAAAGAAAAAATGACGGAGCGGAGACCAGCACTAGAACAACCATGGTTCGTGGTGACCTATATACCTGCGTCCATCGAAACTACTACGCCGTATTCTCAACTATGGAGAGCGTACTACTCGATAGATCAGGAGGACACGACTGCAATCGGAAGTTTGGAACCTGGATTGCACAATAAAGAGAGCGACAATAGAGTAGGGGAACCGACATGAAAATTGTGTGGTCGGCCGGGCTCCTCAGTCGCATCGCCTTCATGCTCAACGACAAGCTCCAGGCTGGTTCAACTAACATGAAGCTGTTAATTGGTGTTCTCATAGTTAACTAACATGAAGCTCCAGGGCACTGATCCGCCAGATTTGGGGCGGAGGGCCTCGGATCCGGGGCGGCGGCCCCTGGGATGGCCTCCCTACCCAATGGCGCGGCGAAGCAAGTGGGCTGCCGGGGATCGGATCGGGTGGCCGGCGATCCACCGGCGGGTTGGTGCCATGGCTTGGTGCAGCGGCGGCCAACGTCGCCGAGCTGCTTCTTCCTCCATTCCCTGCGACATGCACTCCGTCTTACAGGACATGGCCGCGCTGCTAGCCGGTCACCGGGATGGGTGGAGCGGGAGATGGGGTTCCAGATTGGGATAATTCCCTGGTCGGCTCCTGCTGGCCGCGACGGCAACGACGCCCGAGGGTGCCATTTTTCTTCCTGGAGACGTCGTTCGGGTCCGCCCTGCGTTTTCCCACCTCACGGTCTCTCGGGTGAAAACCCTAGGGCGTCGACAGCGCTCTTGGCGACGTGTCCTTTTTCAAGGCGTCATTGTGAGAGCTATGTGGCGGTGGACACCACTTGGATACATCGACACTTGCAGATGGTGCGCCCCTCTTCTTTCAGGTGGTAGTTGTTCTGGGAGAAACCCTAGATCTGGGTCTCCCGGATCGGATGATAACGGAGACTTTGGTGTCATTCTCCCTCCTGGGGGCATCGTCTTGGAGCAGCAGTTCGCTGGAGAGGCCAACAGGTGGAGCGGTGTTACATCGACCTCATTGAAGACGGTGGGTCTCGGCGGCGTGAAGCAGTGGAGTCTCAGTGTTGACGTGGTTTGATCGACGCGCGCAGGCTGGTGGCGCTGTCTGGTGTCGTGGTGACATTGATGGCAGATGAGACTGGCAGGATCTTTGCAGTGATCCCTCCTGAAGACAGGATGGTGGAAGATGACAACAACAGAACCTAGAGCGTGCGCAAGCGGTGCGCGTTATGGGACACCTAGACTGGATGGTTTTAAGGCTTCTGGATTAGATTGTGTCTGTTATGTGGACAGGGTACATCTGTATATTTGTAGGTGTAGCGACTTTGTTCGCCTAGTAGGTGGCTTCGAGTTAATCCCTGTGATCATTTTGGCAGGCTCTGGTGAATAATTAATACAGATGGTTGTGTGAATCATGTTGATGCACAGGCAGGGGGTAATCCTCTTTTTCGAAAAAAGATGTGCAATTTATTTTAGATAAGCGACTTGATTTTGATCTACACATGCTCAATTTCTTGTGTGCCTTGCGTTAGAGGACCATGGTCGACTGGATGTAGAAACAAAGTGAACTTCATGTCACACATGGTATTCTGGTGAATTTTATGTTACACATGATTTAGAGCTAGACATGCTCAATTGTCTGGTGTTCGTGCTTTTGAGCTGAACATGCTCAATTTTCTGGTGTCCATGATTTTAAAAAAGGGAATTTTTCGTTACACGTGATTTTGAGCTACACATGCTCAATTGCCTGGTGTTCTCTTGCATCAGACGGCAAAACATGGTATTTGGTAATTTATTAATTGTACATGCACGATTCAGTGTTGTGCAATTGTGCTGCCCTAGCTTAGAGTCTTACTCCAAAGTATGTATATATATATGCATGTGTTTTCTAGGTATTTAAGAATATTTCAGATATTCAGGAGAGGTTCCTGAGATGAATTGGTGCATTTTCAGTTACAAAAGGAGATCACATGTAAGAACATGGTAATCAGTTTCAGTTTTAGGTAAACGGATAGTGTATGGGTCATGTTACTTTCATGTTGATGTGACGGAAGAAGAATATGAAGCATGGTGGAATTACCTTAATTGCACCATTAAACATGGTCTGCGCTAGCTTTAGATAATTTAATTTTACATCAATATGCTCTTTGATTTATGATTAAGAATACTACTTTGAAACAACATATGATTTTCCAGTACTGCCAGGAATAGGAAGTATTGATTTCATGCACCAGTCAACTCATCTAAAAGTCTGAACTGATGAAGAGAGGCGTGCAGTATATCTCAACACTCCCCCTCACATCTATACTATTTTAGTCATTAAATGTGGGATTGATATAGGTCGCAGAATCATTTTTATTTAATATTGCATTGGCAGGGTCTTGAACTCAAGACCTCTTGGCTCGGATACCACATTGAATTCATATACCAGCCAACTCATCCAAAATTCCGAACTGATGAAGAGAGACGTGGAATATATTTCAACAGAAAGCAACCCAGGTGGAGTGGATAGGCTGGCCCAAGTCTTTTCTTTCTTGCATGTAAATAATGAAGTTGCATCAGTGTATAGTTACTGCCTCAATTTTCTTATTGCTTTCACTTGTAGCTGCAAACAATGTTCTAGATAACCTTCCACCCCCGGTCAGTGATGGTAGCGAGAAGGTTTCATTATGTTTTTGTTTCATTTTTTTCTAAAAAGAAGAAAAGTACATGCCCTGCCCATTTTTTAAAAAAGCACAGTGCAGACGTAGACGCTCATACATATACACATACACTCACCCCTATGCATGCATGTCCATCATAGCCCTATGAGCACCTTCGTTAAACTGAGCCGGCACATTATCTTGAGATTGAAGAAGTCATCACAGACGCCTTCGTAACTAATAGAAACATCTTCTCCCACTGAACGCGCATTGCCGGAAGGCCTGAAACAAATTCAGAAAAAAGGGAGCAACAATGTCAAGGCTACGACTTGAACTCTAGTGGGCTGAGGATACCAGTGTGCCAAACCATCCAACCACATGTTGGTTGGCATGCCCAGCCCATTTAGTAGATGTTGTGGGTGTTATATGAAAAAATGGCCAACGCATTTATCTCCCAGCAATGTATTTTGCTATAGTGAGAGGGGCTCTGTCTCTCTTATAGCAAGACGAAGCACTCGCTGGGCTCCGACGCTCCACTAAATGGGCGGCCATTCCTGGAGGAGCACTAGGTCTCTACCGCATAACTTTTTTCTTTTTTATAAATTTTACTTGTATTTCTAAAGTAGAAAAAATATTACTTAAATTTTATAAAATAATTCATCGCACCTGGAACAAATTTAACAGTGTTAAGAAAATGATGCCGCAACATCCAAAATTATTGAAAAATTCTAAAATAATTTTAGTGACATTTAGAAAATGTTCCCACATTTCAATAAAACATGTACAAGACATTTGAATAAAAATTCTTAAACAATATAAATACTGTTTGCATAATCAAAAAGTGGTTTCTTACGATTCTTAAAAATGTACATGGCATTTAAAAAAATTCTCATGCGTTTCAGAAAAATGTGTTGGTGACATTTTCCTAAAAAAATTATAAAATATAAAATATAATCACGTAATTTTTAAAAAAAAATTGTATCATTCAAAAAATAATTGTGTATTCTAAAAAGACTTAACACATATTAAAAAAATCAAAAACCTATATATGTGAAAAATGTTAATTGTTTATTTGCAAAAAATTAAACGTGTATAAAAATGATCATGATGTATACAAGGAACATACAATCTGTATTAAAAGAATCTCAATCATGTATTCAGCAAAAATATGTAATGTTTATAAAAAATAGTTCTGGCGTATATGAAACATGCCAAGGTGTATGAGAAAAATGGGAATGTGTTAAAAAGAAAAAAAAAGAAGAAAAAAGGAAACCCAGTAATGTAACCAAAACCCAAAAGAAAAACCTCCAAATCAACATAGAAAATCACACAAAGCCGACACAAAAAATAAAAGAAAACCAAAAGAATAGAAGGGAAAAATGAAAGGGGCGTGCTATGCGTCCGCCGGCTGATCTTCTTAAAAGATCAGTCGGGTCGCGAGCCGCCAAATTTGTCGCATCAAGCGAGCCAAGCGTGTCTCCGCCACTGCAATACGGGTCTTGTTTCGGAACTATTTCTGGAACATAGGTCTTGTTGCAGAACTTTTTTGTAACAATTGATTTGTTGCAAAAAAAATTACAAGTTAGGTTTTCTTTCAAAAAAATTGCAACTGAGGTCTGGTTGCAGAAAATTACCACGGCAAAGGTTTTGTTTTAAAACATAGACCCGTCGTAGACCATTGCAACACCGCATATGTTTCAGGAATATAGCCCCTGTTGTGGAAGTGCGTTAGACGAAGGACGGTTGCAGAAATTTTTTGTAACAGCTGTTTTGTTGCAAAAAAAAAGTTGCAACTGAGGTTTTGTTGCAAAAAAAACTGCAACTGAGGTCTGGCCGCAGAAAATTTCCACACAGAGGTTTTGCTGTAAAACATAGAGCCGTCGTAGACCATTGCAACACCGCATATGTTTTAGAAACATAGACCCTGTTGCAGAAGTGCGTTCGACGAAGGACGGTTTGCGAGCCCTCACTAGGCACGTGTCATGCAGGGGAGGTGGCGGACGTTGCCGTCCGCTGGGTGATGGTAACCTTTTCCCAAAATGAAAAGCAACAACCAGAAGAAAATCTCAGAAACAGATACAGAAAAATGCTCGAAGGTTCTAAAAGCAGTCCAAACTGTCTACAAAACCTTCCAAAAACCTATTTAACGGGCCAGCCCACCAAAAAGGAGTGAGCCCCCGCACCAAAGGTGGCACTACCGTAGCTCTATCAATATGCAAGAAATAGCCTGCATGTTGTAATACCCACAACGCCTGCTAAAAGCACCGGCCATGCACCATTGCTTTTTTGTTTTTCATTCTTTGTGTTTTTCCTTTCTTGTTCCTTTCTACTTTTTCTATTTTTGTTAAAGTTTTGCTTTATTATTTTTATATCTATTTTTTATCAAGAGATATTTTGTAATAAATACTTTTTCGAATACATGATCTCTTTTTCAAAATACTCAAGCTATTTTTCAAGTATATGACATTTTTCCTATACACATAAATACTTTTTATCATTGAGATAAATATTTTCATAATATATAAACTGACTTAATGAATTTTTCTAAAAATCTATTAACTAAAAAAAAGTAATGAGCTTTTCAAATAATATTGTTTTGAGTAAATAAATTTTTAGGCTATTCGGTCAACCCATATAGTTGAGTGCTATAGGGACTATTTACTTGTTCCTACAAGTGGTTTGCCTATCCTCCTTATTCACAGCGTGACTATGTCTCGCTTCAAGCCGGTTGAACCAGCACGCATGCAACCAGGCGTCTGCCTAAATGGGCCGGAGCAGTGCGCGACAGGCCACTGCCCCGATTTTTTTCATTTTTGTGCTCTATTTAAAACATGTTTTCTTTCTTTTACAAAAAATACTTCACATAAATTTTAAAAAAAATCACAATTGGCAACTGTTAGATGTAAGGCAGTTGCCAGCGAACGCCTTCTCTCTGGTCAGATTCGGTTGCACGAATCTTGGCGCATGATTGGTGCCATGTCAGATTTTTTTTTATAGTAGTTCGTTTTATGATAAATGCCAGCGGACATGCAACAAATCGAAACACGGCGGTGGTAGCGCAGTAGCTGGCGATGCAACCTCGCACAGTCGCACCTAAGAGACCAGGGTTCGATTACCAGGTTGCCCCATTTTTCACCAGATGGCAATTTTTCTAGAAAGTTCAACATGGCAGTTTATAAAAATTTGAACTATGCCGCATGGCATTTTAATCAGTTTCCCCCTTTTTTAGTTTTGCTTTTGTACATGGCATTTTTTATTTATTAAGAAACGGCATTTTTCATTTATTAAGAGATCCATTTTCTACTATTAAGATATGGTATTTTTATATTAAGAGATAAAAAAATTATATTAAGAGATGGCAGTTTTATATTAAAAGGTGACATTTTTCTGCATAATAAGACCTCTTTTATGTATTTAAAAGTTGGCATTTTATTTTATTAAGAGATGGTATTTTATTTTGAAGAGATCCCATTTTTGTGTGATTTTTAAATGTCATCTCTTTAAGAGATTGCATTTTTATTTAGTATATATGGCATGTTTTCATTATGAGACAAAATTATTTACTTGATAGATGGCATTATTATTATTATTATTATTATTATTATTATTATTATTATTATTATTATTATTATTATTATTATTATTGAGGGATCCCCACACTTTATTAACTCGAAGCAAAATTCAGAGGGATACAAAAGGGGTAATGAGGAGTTAACAACCACATGTGACGAACCTAAGGAAGCGATACAGAAAATTTTACAAGGTTGTGTGACTCTTGGTTTGAAGCTTGGCCCTCGAACATAAAATCACAGCTCTCAAAATTGGCTCTTCTTTTCTCTATCTCCTTGACAATTGTGATTTGAGTGCCTCCCAGCCCACTATTTATGTCATCCACAACTGTCTTGCAGTCGCAAGCAATTATAACGCGCTCGAGAGACAAATCGGCAGCTAGAAAGTTTAACATGGTAGTTTATAAAAACTTGAACTATGTCACATGGAATTTTAACCAGTTTCCCCCTTTTTTTAGTTTTCCTTTGTCACATGGAATTTTTTAAATTTAGAGATGGCATATTTTATTTATTAAGAGACGACATTTTTCATTTATTAGGAGATGTATTTAATATTATTAAGATATGGATTTTTTTATTAAGAGTTGGCATTTGTAATTATTAAGAGATGACATTTTTTATATTAAGATATGTAATTTTTATATTAAAAGGTCACAGTTTTATGTATCTTTTTGCGAGAAGAACTTTTTTATGTATTTAAAAGATGTCATTTAATTTTATTAAGAGATGGCATTTTTATTCAAGAGATGGCATTTTTAAATAAAGAGACGAAATTATTTATTTAATAGATGGCATTATTATTATTATTATTATTATTATTATTATTATTATTATTATTATTATTATTATTATTATTATTATTATTATTATTACTACTACTACTACTACAACTACTACTACTACTACTACTACTAGTATTATTATTACCATTATTATTGTTGTTATTGTTGTTGTTGTTATTGTTGAAGGATCCCCACACTTTATTAATTCGAAGAAAATTTCATAGGGATACAAAGGGGGTCATCAGGAGTTAACAACCACATGTGGCGACCCTGAGGAAGCGATACAAAAAAAATTATAAGGTTGTGTGACTGTTGGTTCGAAGCTTGGCCTTGAACATAAAATCATAGCCCTCAAAATTGGCTCTTCTTTTCTCTATCTCGGTCACAATTGTGCTATGAGTGCCTCCAAGCCCATTATTTATGTCATCCACAACTGTCTTGCAGCCGCAAGCAATCATCAAGCGCTCGAGAGACAAATCGGCAGCTAGAGCCAACGCCTCACGGCATGTTGTAGCTTCAAGAGTGGTCGGGGGATTCATTCTAGGAAGAACGATTGTTGAAGATCCGAGATAGTTACCTTGAGCATCCCTGCATACTGCCGCTGTTATACAGCTAGGAAAATATGTATTGGATGTATAATAAAAATGTATGACGTATACAAAAATTAGACATCAAGACATATATTTTAAAAAATATCAATCATACAAATGAAACATTTTAAACCTGTATGAAAATATGTTTTAGATGAACAACACAAATGTACAAAGTGTATGAAAATAATAAATATTTAAATATTTATCTGAAAAAGTATTAATTATGTATTTGAGAAATACTAAATGTGTACTAGAAATATTCTTGACATATATGAAAAATGTGTAACAAAAATGTAGATATGTGTTGACAAAACAAAGAAAAAACAAATAATGAAACAAAAGAATACAAATAGAAGAAGGGAAAAACCAGAGAAAAATAGTTTAAAAAATAAAAAATAAACAAAGGTAAGACAAAAACGTAGAAAGACCAAGAAAAAAATAAAACAGTGAAACAAACCCAGAAAATGGCTAAAAACTAAAGGAAACCGAAAACCAAAGAAACTAGTGAGGATAACAAAGGAAACCCAAAAAGACAAAGAAAAAATCAGAAAAACAGAAAAACTGGAGAAATCCATAAAGAAACAAAGAAAACCAAGAAAAAAACATAAGAAAACCAGATAAAAACCGGCCATAAACTGATAAAGCGAGTGAACGATCGATATCGTCTTTTTAGGCGATTCATGCGTCGGTTAGTCACTACAATGCCTGAAAACCTAATGCTGACAGAAGGAGGAATCACTCTAAGCATTTTTGTTTCATCACCGAGACGGAAGACGTAACGCGTCGGTTAGTCACTACAGCGCCTCAAAGGAGCCACATCAGCGAGACGGAAGAGCTAACCTGTCGGCCATGTAACAAGCTCGCTCGTTCCTTCTTACTCGCTAGCTAGCTCCTTTTTTTATTTGTTACTACAGTGAAACAACGAGGCATCTATCTACGGGTTCAAAGAGAAAATAACAACTATCACTTTTTCATAATATAAAATTCGTACATTTTCAAAAAAAATTCTCGTATTTTATAAAAAGTTACGGGTTTGATTTTTTTTCATAAAGTCATAAAAAGATCACATAAATGAAATACATTCACGAATATGAAATAAGGTCAACGATTGGAAACAATTGTGTACATTTGAAAAATTCACCTATTTAAAAAAATCATGAATTTTAGCATGTTCAAGAATGAAAAAAATATGAATTTGAAAAAGTTTCATGAGTTTAAAAAATTCACGAATATGAAAAAATTTGTGAAATTGACAACAGTTCACAAATTAAAGAAAAAATATACAAATTTGAGAACAGTTCAAAATGCTCCAGTATTTGCAAATAATTCTCAAATTTCTGAAAAATTAATGCAATTTATTTAATATTTTTGAATTTGGAAAATTTCACCACTTTGAAAAAAGTCCAAGAATTTAAAAAATTAAAACAAAAACGCAGAACTAAAACCAAGTCAAAATGGAAGAAAGGCAAAAATGAATATAAAACGGCCCAAAAACTTCCAATAGACACGTTAACAAGACATCTATCTACGGTGTCATGCTAACTCGCACCCCCACTATAAATTGATGGACCATCCCATAAACACATTTTCTTGAATATCTTTGGTATCACTCCTTTTGATTGTTTTCTACGATTATCTGCGTTGTTCTTCCTGTAACAAAATGGAGCCGGCATAGTTTGGCTAGATTTTTCCTTTTAGTTTTTATTCTTTTTAATATTTTTTTCATTTGATTCTCAGTTTACATTTTGTACTTTCATTTCTTTTGTCTGGTTTTTTGGTTTCCTTTTCCACCTGTTTTAGTGTTTCCATTCTCTGTATTTTATGATAATTTCAAAATATTTCCAAAAAATGTAGTTAATTCAATACAATAAAAATTAGATCAAATCCGTGAACATTTCTATCAAATTTTGTGATTTCTTTTCTATGAAATATCCAATATGTCACAAATATAAATATAAATATAAATATCAATTGACATTCCAAAAAAAGTAAACTCTTTTTAAAATTCGCAGAAATTTTATAGAGTTCGTGAAATTTTTTTGGTTTCTAATATTTTGAAAATCACGAACATTTGTTTTTGAAAGGTAAAATCATGAACATTTTTTGAAACTTTAAATATTTTTAAAATACATGAATATTTTTCAAAAAAACCATTAGCAATGATCTGAATTTTGCTATCTTGAATAACAAGTTTGCCTCAAACTCGGTGAAATAGTAGAAAACCAATGAAAATTGGTTGCGCGTTCTCCCAACTGTCAGCGCCCTTGGCACGGGATAGGACAACTTGAGTGATTTATATAGACCTCCTATTGGATGCCTGTTGGCATAAAATAGTTAGGCTCCGCCCAGGCAAAATGGTCCATTTGTATTACTTTCCTACCAATCCTGAACAAGCTATGACCCTTATAGCGAGCCTCGCTTTACCGTTTCAGATAGAAACATATGGCGCTCCTAAAGTCGATTGGATACTTTCTTTTTTATTGAATTAAGCTAAGCAGTGGACTTTCTCACGTGAAGAACTCCTTCTTATGAGCTCATGGACTTCGGCACACTCTGGCATGGGTGGGATGTTGTCTTTTTTGTGTGGTTTATGTCAAATAATTTATTAAAAAAGAAATATATTTTATAAATAATTCAACATATGTTTGAAAATATGGTCACTGTATATCAAGAAACGTTCACCATATTAAAGTCAAAATAAAAAATATACTGAAAAAAGATCAACATATATTTAAAAAATTATTAGCGTGTATTCAAGAAACTTCATTTTATAACTAAAAAAGTTCATCATATACCAAAAAAAGTTCAACATATAGTACAATAAATGTTTAGTGTGTATTAAAAAATGTTCATCGAATATTGAAGAATTGTTCATTGTGCATTAAATAATTGTTCACCATACAGTATTAAATAAAAATAAAAAATAAAATAAAATAAAAGGAAATAAAAATCAAAATAAAAAACCATAATAGTAAATCAACAAAAGAATTGCAGCAAAGCAGCGAACAGAAACATCGAGAATAAAAATTGGAATGGCTTAGTTGCTACCTGCTAGCGGCGAATAGGATCCACCTGATTAATAGTAGCCCCCCGCTTGTCAGATTATGGCTTGCTTTGCGAAATCCTTTGCTTGGTCCTTACTTGAGGTAGCTAGAGAACGGTCAAAAAGTAAACTTCAGGTAGAGCATCTCTAGTAGTTCCCCAGTAAGGGGTTATTGAGGTTATCCCAATAAATTGGTGGAGGGGGGGGATGGGGTGGGGGAATTTGGGTGCGCCTCCCCATCCCCAATATGCATTGACAAGCGGGGCTGACATGTGGGTGGGTCAAAAAACAATGTTTTCTTCCATTCCCTCTACTTTCTTCTCAATCTCCCTCGGGGTCGTCGATGGAGCTTAAGCGGCATGGCGGAGCATGGGCCCGGGCGGTGCGCATGATGTGGCTTTATGGCTCAGCGGAGCTCTGACGGATTGTTCGATGAATTCGATCCACATGAGGTCGGGCGATGCAACGTGGGAGGGCTAGGCAGAGGCAGGTAGTTCGACGGCGGGAGCCTGGGTGGGCAAGATGGAGGCGAGCGATGGTGTCGGGCGCCGCAACGACTCTAGTAGGCGGTGGAGTCCCTTCATGGGGTCAATAGTGAGGATGATGGGGTGATGTGTGATGGAGGCAGTTGTGGTGAGCAGGTGCCGATGGGCATGTAGCTGAATAATCAGGCGGTTCGTGCCTGCAAGCGTATCAGGAAATCTTTGGGGTAGGTCCAACTTTTCCCTTCATATAGGGGGATTTGTGTGTTTTTCCAGTGATCACCAATATTTTTTGGGGAAAGGGAAACCGATGGAGTGTGTTTATTAGTTCAAACACCCCTACATATGGGAAACTTACTTGGGAAAGTGGAGCTGCTAGAGCTGCGTTTAGTATTTTAACTGTTGTTTGACCATGTAGTTTTGTTCTCTCCCATATTTATTCTATGGACTTGCACAAATACTAAAGAATTTTTTTGCAAATGTATTATGGGGAATTTCAAAGTTTTAGAGTGTGCAACTACTCATTTTCACATCTCTAAACCTGAATTTTCTAAAGAAAAAAGTGTGTTCCTTACTTTTAGTATTTATACTGTACAGTTGTTCAGGTGCAATTCTTTGGATCTATTGCCGAAACAATTGTTTGTAATTTTAGGCTTTGAAATTTTTATTCAAAGTGGCAAATTTCCATTCTTGTGTTTGTAAAAATTATATGTGTAATTTAGGTTCCAGGAGGTGCTTAAATACCACAAAATTGCTAAAAGATTAAGCATAGATTGTCTTCTTGCCCCCCCCCCCCCCCCCTAACCTCAACATTTCACGTCTGCCCTATCAATGTGTTGTTAGTAAAGTCAGTTGTGCACCCCAATTGTTTTCTAAATATAAATCATGACATAGCGACGCGCACAAACAACGCCTACCAAAGACTAAAGTCTTGGAGCTTCATGGTTGATGAGATTATCTACTAAGCTAGTTTGCCATGATCAAGCTACTTTGATTGTTGCACCTTTCACTGAGCTTGGAGTTGTATTTGTTGAAAATATAAATTTCCAAATGGATTCAGATTAGCAAAACCCCCCAAAAAACAAGCGATGGTGAGTCAAGGGAAAAATATCGTGTGATACCATGTCACACATAATACAATGCCACAATATTTATGTGATTAGAAAATTTTGGTGAATGTGCGGTCGACATATGTCTACTATCCCTAATTTTTTTGAATCCATAGTCCAAAGCGAATATGCATGGAGAAACAAAACTAAAATTCATTGTGAATAGTATCATCTTTGCTATTTGTCTTTTTATGACACTATTCATACTGAATTTGTTTTCTCCATGTGCTTAGATACCATAATTATTTTTCTCCGTGTATAACTGCCTTCTAAACATTAAAGAAAGGAATTTTTGAAACACTAAATTTTGATGTTTGAAACATGGTATCAGGAAATCATGCAATGGTTGGTATGAGTGATATATTTTAACTCTTTAATCAAAACGGCGAATTGAGTGTTACAGCGGCGGAGCCAACATAGAAACTTTGGGTTCAAGCGAACCCAACGGATTTTGTGGGCCACCAACATATAGGTATGTATTTACTTGACTTGAATCCAATAAAAAGTCTAGGAAAACATCATCAAATAATGTGACGTGGACAACTAAACAAAAGGCCCAAAAGCCCACAATCAAATGACTCTAGGCACATGCCTAAACCGAGTTCTCAAAAAAAAACATGCCTAAACCGTGACTTTTTTTTGCGGGGAAAAGAATATCTCATAACTCAAGGGGGCTGCTCAGCCATAGCCAAGTTTACAACAGAGTCCAACCCAGCAGAAAGCCACACCGCAGTACGAGGGGTGCGACGACCGTAAGCGGCCAACTCATGACTAATATTATTCTGTGAGCAGCTACAGCGAGCAAATAAAATCTCTCTATCATCGGTATCAGCTAAGCTTCGGATCTCCTCTATGAGAATGTGGTGCCTCGATCTATCTCTCGTGCGTGTTGTGAGCAACGTCACCGCCTCCGCACTGTCTAGCTCAACTATAATTGGAAGGTTCGTCCGGTGCAAGGCCAACTCCAGTCCTTCTCGACACGCTGCTAGCTCCGCCTCCAAGGCACTCTCACATGCATGGAGTTCTCTACATGCACTATAGATGATCTCACCTCTATCATCTCGGAGAATCATACCTCCTCCAGTCGCACCCGTAGAAGTAATAAAGCTGCCATCCGTGTTTAGCTTGGTCCAGCCCGTGTCAGGGGGGACCCATCTCGGCTGCATCTTGGGGCTAGAGATGACCCGAGCTGCTGGTGATGAAGCAACGACCACCATCTTCCCTTTCACTGTTGGAAATATGCCCTAGAGGCAATAATAAAATGGTTATTATTATATTTCCTTGTTCATGATAATTGTCTATTGTTCATGCTATAATTGTGTTATCCGGAAATCGTAATACATGTGTGAATACATAGACCACAACATGTCCCTAGTGAGCCTCTAGTTGACTAGCTCGTTGATCAACAGATAGTCATGGTTTCCTGACTATGGACATTGGATGTCATTGATAACGGCATCACATCATTAGGAGAATGATGTGATGGACAAGACACAATCCTAAGCATAGCACAAAGATCGTGTAGTTCGTTTGCTAGAGCTTTTCCAATGTCAAGTATCATTTCCTTAGACCATGAGATCGTGTAACTCCCGGATGCCGTAGGAGTGCTTTGGGTGCACCAAACGTCACAACGTAACTGGGTGACTATAAAGGTACACTACAGGTATCTCTGAAAGTGTCTGTTGGGTTGACACGGATCGAGACTGGGATTTGTCACTCCGTATGACGGAGAGGTATCTCTGGGCCCACTCGGTAATGCATCATCATAATGAGCTCAAAGTGACCAAGTGGTTGGTCATGGGATCATGCATTACGGTACGAGTAAAGTGACTTGCCGGTAACGAGATTGAACGAGGTATTGGGATACCGACGATCGAATCTCGGGCAAGTAACGTACCGATTGACAAAGGGAATTGTATACGGGATTGATTGAATCCTCGACATCATGGTTCATCCGATGAGATCATCGTGGAACATGTGGGAGCCAACATGGGTATCTAGATCCCGCTGTTGGTTATTGACCGGAGAGTCGTCTCGGTCATGTCTGCATGTCTCCCGAACCCGTAGGGTCTACACACTTAAGGTTCGGTGACGCTAGGGTTGTAGAGATATTAGTATGCGGTAACCCGAAAGTTGTTCGGAGTCCCGGATGAGATCCCGGACGTCACGAGGAGCTCCGGAATGGTCCGGAGGTGAAGAATTATATATAGGAAGTCCAGTTTCGGCCACCGGGAAAGTTTCGGGGGTCACCGGTATTGTACCGGGACCACCGGAAGGGTCCCGGGGGTCCATCGGGTGGGGCCACCTATCCTGGAGGTCCCCATGGGCTGAAGTGGGAGGGGAACCAGCCCCTGGTGGGCTGGTGCGCCCCCCTTGGGCCTCCCCCTGCGCCTAGGGTTGGAAACCCTAGGGGTGGGGGGCGCCCCACTTGGCTTGGGGGGCAAGCCACCCCCCTTGGCCGCCGCCCCCCCTGGAGATTGCATCTCCCAGGGCCGCCGCCCCCCAGGGTCCCTATATATAGTGGGGGGAGGGAGGGCAGCCGTACCACAGCCCCTGGCGCCTCCCTCTCCCTCCCGTGACACCTCTCCCTCCCGCTTGCGCTTGGCGAAGCCCTGCCGGGATCCCGCTACTTCCACCACCACGCCGTCGTGCTGCTGGATCTCCATCAACCTCTCCTTCCCCCTTGCTGGATCAAGAAGGAGGAGACGTCGCTGCTCCGTACGTGTGTTGAACGCGGAGGTGTCGTCCGTTCGGCGCTCGGTCATCGGTGATTTGGATCACGACGAGTACGACTCCATCAACCCCGTTCACTTGAACGCTTCCGCTCGCGATCTACAAGGGTATGTAGATGCACTCCTCTCTCTCGTTGCTAGATAACTCCATAGATTGATCTTGGTGATGCGTAGAAAATTTTAAAATTCTGCTACGATCCCCAACAGTGGCATCATGAGCTAGGTCTATGCGTAGTTACTATGCACGAGTAGAACACAAAGCAGTTGTGGGCGTAGATCATGTCAATTTACTTGCCGCTACTAGTCTTATCTTGATTCGGCGGCATCGTGGGATGAAGCGGCCAGGACCGACCTTACACGTACGCTTACGTGAGACAGGTTCCACCGACTGACATGCACTAGTTGCATAAGGTGGCTAGCGGGTGTCTGTCTCTCCCACTTTAGTCGGATCGGATTCGATGAAAAGGGTCCTTATGAAGGGTAAATAGTAATTGGCATATCACGTTGTGGTTTTACGTAGGTAAGAAACGTTCTTGCTAGAAACCTATAGAAGCCACGTAAAAACATGCAACAACAATTAGAGGACGTCTAACTTGTTTTTGCAGCAAGTGTCTTGTGATGTGATATGGCCAGAAGATGTGATGATTGATATATGTGATGTATGAGATTGATCATGTTCTTGTAATAGGAATCACGACTTGCATGTCGATGAGTATGACAACCGGCAGGAGCCATAGGAGTTGTCTTTATTTTTTTGTATGACCTGCGTGTCATTGAATAACGCCATGTAAATTACTTTACTTTATTGCTAAACACGTTAGCCGTAGAAGTAGAAGTAATCGTTGGCGTGACAACTTCATGAAGACACGATGATTGAGATCATGATGATGGAGATCATGGTGTCATGCCGGTGACGAAGATGATCATGGCGCCCCGAAGATGGAGATCAAAAGGAGCAAAATGATATTGGCCATATCATGTCACTATTTGATTGCATGTGATGTTTATCATGTTTTGCTTCTTATTTGCTTAGTACGACGGTAGTAAGTAAGATGATCCCTTATAATAATTTCAAGAAAGTGTTCCCCCTAACTGTGCACCGTTGCGAAGGTTCGTTGTTTCGAAGCACCACGTGATGATCGGGTGTGATAGATTCTAACGTTCGAATACAACGGGTGTAAGCCAGATTTACACACGCAATACACTTAGGTTGACTTGACGAGCCTAGCATGTACAGACATGGCCTCGGAACACGGAAGACCGAAAGGTCAAGCATGAGTCGTATAGAAGATACGATCAACATGAAGATGTTCACCGATGTTGACTAGTCCGTCTCACGTGATGATCGGACACGGCCTAGTTAACTCGGATCATGTTTCACTTAGATGACTGGAGGGATGTCTGTCTGAGTGGGAGTTCATTGAATAATTTGATTAGATGAACTTAATTATCATGAACTTAGTCTAAAATCTTTACAATATATATTGTAGATCAAATGGCCCACGTTGCCCTCAACTTCAACGCGTTCCTAGAGAAAACCAAGCTGAAAGATGATGGCAGCAACTATACGGACTGGGTCCGGAAACTGAGGATCATCCTCATAGCTGCCAAGAAAGATTATGTCCTAGAAGCACCGCTAGGTGATGCACCAATCCCAGAGAACCAAGACGTTATGAACGCTTGGCAGTCACGTGCTGATGATTACTCCCTCGTTCAGTGCGGCATGCTTTACAGCTTAGAACCGAGGCTCCAAAAGCGTTTTGAGCAACACGGAGCATATGAGATGTTCGAAGAGCTGAAAATGGTTTTCCAAGCTCATGCCCGGGTCGAGAGATATGAAGTCTCCGACAAGTTCTTCAGTTGTAAGATGGAGGAAAACAGTTATGTCAGTGAGCACATACTCAAAATGTCTGGGTTGCACAACCGCTTGACTCAGCTGGGAGTTAATCTCCCGGATGACGCGGTCATTGACAGAATCCTTCAGTCGCTTCCACCGAGCTACAAGAGCTTTGTGATGAACTTCAATATGCAGGGGATGGAAAAGACCATTCCTGAGGTATATTCAATGCTGAAATCAGCGGAGGTGGAGATCAGAAAGGAACATCAAGTGTTGATGGTGAATAAAACCACTAAGTTCAAGAAAGGCAAGGGTAAGAAGAACTTCAAGAAGGACGGCAAGGGAGTTGCCGCGCCCGGTAAGCCAGTTGCCGGGAAGAAGCCAAAGAATGGACCCAAGCCTGAGACTGAGTGCTTTTATTGCGAGGGAAGTGGTCACTGGAAGCGGAACTGCCCCAAATACTTAGCGGACAAGAAGGCCGGCAACACCAAAGGTATATGTGATATACATGTAATTGATGTGTACCTTACCAGTACTCGTAGTAGCTCCTGGGTATTTGATACCGGTGCGGTTGCTCATATTTGTAACTCAAAACAGGAGCTGCGGAATAAGCGGAGACTGGCGAAGGACGAGGTGACGATGCGCGTCGGGAATGGTTCCAAGGTCGATGTGATCGCCGTCGGCACGCTACCTCTACATTTACCTACGGGATTAGTTTTAAACCTCAATAATTGTTATTTAGTGCCAGCTTTGAGCATGAACATTGTATCAGGATCTTGTTTAATGCGAGATGGCTACTCATTTAAATCCGAGAATAATGGTTGTTCTATTTATATGAGAGATATGTTTTATGGTCATGCCCCGCTGGTTAATGGTTTATTCTTAATGAATCTCGAACGTGATGTTACACATATTCATAGTGTGAATACCAAAAGATGTAAAGTTGATAACGATAGTCCCACATACTTGTGGCACTGCCGCCTTGGTCACATTGGTGTCAAGCGCATAAAGAAGCTCCATGCAGATGGACTTTTGGAGTCTCTTGATTACGAATTTGACACGTGCGAACCATGCCTCATGGGTAAGATGACCAAGACTCCGTTCTCCGGAACAATGGAGCGAGCAACCAACTTATTGGAAATCATACATACCGATGTGTGCGGTCCAATGAGTGTTGAGGCTCGCGGAGGCTATCGTTATGTTCTCACTCTCACTGATGACTTGAGTAGATATGGGTATGTCTACCTAATGAAACACAAGTCTGAGACCTTTGAAAAGTTAAAGGAATTTCAGAGTGAGGTTGAGAATCAACGTGACAGAAAAATTAAGTTCTTACGATCAGATCGTGGAGGGGAATATTTGAGTCACGAATTTGGCACACACTTAAGGAAATGTGGAATTGTTTCACAACTCATGCCGCCTCGAACACCTCAGCGTAATGGTGTGTCCAAACGTCGTAATCGCACCATATTGGATATGGTGCGATCTATGATGTCTCTTACCGATCTACCGCTATCATTCTGGGGCTATGCTTTAGAGACTGCCGCATTCACTTTAAATAGGGCTCCGTCGAAATCCGTTGAGACGACACCGTATGAATTATGGTTTGGGAAGAAACCTAAGCTGTCGTTTCTAAAAGTTTGGGGATGCGATGCTTATGTCAAGAAACTTCAACCTGAAAAGCTCGAACCCAAGTCGGAGAAATGCGTCTTCATAGGATACCCTAAGGAAACCATTGGGTATACCTTCTACCTCAGATCCGAAGGCAAGATCTTTGTTGCCAAGAACGGGTCCTTTCTGGAGAAAGAGTTTCTCTCGAAAGAAATAAGTGGGAGGAAAGTGGAACTTGATGAAGTACTACCTCTTGAAGCGGAAAGTAGCGCAGCTCAGGAAAATGTTCCTGTGGTGCATGCACCGACTAGAGAGGAAGTTAATGATGATGATGATCAAGGTACTTCGGATCAAGCTCCTACTGAACTTCGTAGGTCCACAAGGACACGTTCCGCGCCAGAGTGGTACGGCAACCCTGTCTTGGAAATCATGTTGTTAGACAACGGTGAACCTTCGAACTATGAAGAAGCAATGGCGGGCCCAGATTCCGACAAATGGCTAGAAGCCATGAAATCCGAGATAGGATCCATGTATGAAAACGAAGTATGGACTTTGACAGACTTGCCCGATGATCGGCGAGCCATAGAAAATAAATGGATCTTTAAGAAGACAGACGCGGATGGTAATGTGACCATCTATAAGGCTCGACTTGTCGCTAAGGGTTATCGACAAGTTCAAGGGGTTGACTACGATGAGACTTTCTCACCCGTAGCAAAGCTGAAGTCCGTCCGAATCATGTTAGCAATTGCCGCATACTATGATTATGAGATATGGCAAATGGACGTCAAAACGGCATTCCTTAACGGCCATCTTAAGGAAGAACTGTATATGATACAGCCGGAAGGTTTTGTCGATCCTAAGAATGCTAACAAGGTATGCAAGCTCCAGCGCTCCATCTATGGGCTGGTGCAAGCATCTCGGAGTTGGAACATTCGATTTGATGAGATGATCAAAGCGTTTGGGTTTACACAGACTTATGGAGAAGCCTGTGTTTACAAGAAAGTGAGTGGGAGCTCTGTAGCATTTCTCATATTATATGTGGATGACATACTATTGATGGGAAATGATATAGAATTCTTGAAAAGTATAAAGGCCTATTTGAATAAGTGTTTTTCAATGAAGGACCTTGGAGAAGCTGCTTATGTATTAGGCATCAAGATCTATAGAGATAGATCAAGACGCCTCATTGGTCTTTCACAAAGTACGTACCTTGACAAGATATTGAAGAAGTTCAATATGGATCAGTCCAAGAAGGGGTTCTTGCCTGTATTGCAAGGTGTGCAATTGAGCACGGCTCAATGCCCGACCACGGCAGAAGATAGAGAAAAGATGAGTGTCGTCCCCTATGCCTCGGCCATAGGGTCTATTATGTATGCCATGCTGTGTACCAGACCTGATGTAAACCTTGCCGTAAGTTTGGTAGGAAGGTACCAAAGTAATCCCGGCATGGAACACTGGACAGCGGTCAAGAATATCCTGAAGTACCTGAAAAGTACTAAGGATATGTTTCTCGTATATGGAGGTGACGAAGAGCTCGTCGTAAAGGGTTACGTCGATGCTAGCTTCGACACAGATCTGGATGACTCTAAGTCACAAACCGGATACGTGTATATTTTGAATGGTGGGGCAGTAAGCTGGTGCAGTTGCAAGCAAAGCGTCGTGGCGGGATCTACATGTGAAGCGGAGTACATGGCGGCCTCAGAGGCAGCACAAGAAGCAATCTGGATAAAGGAGTTCATTACCGACCTAGGGGTGATTCCCAATGCGTCGGGCCCGATGACTCTCTTCTGTGACAACACTGGAGCTATTGCCCTTGCTAAGGAGCCCAGGTTTCACAGGAAGACCAGGCATATCAAGCGTCGCTTCAACTCCATTCGTGAAAATGTTCAAAATGGAGACATAGATATTTGTAAAGTACATACGGACCTGAATGTAGCAGATCCATTGACTAAACCTCTCCCTAGAGCAAAACATGATCAACACCAGAACTCTATGGGTGTTCGATTCATCACAATGTAACTAGATTATTGACTCTAGTGCAAGTGGGAGACTGTTGGAAATATGCCCTAGAGGCAATAATAAAATGGTTATTATTATATTTCCTTGTTCATGATAATTGTCTATTGTTCATGCTATAATTGTGTTATCCGGAAATCATAATACATGTGTGAATACATAGACCACAACATGTCCCTAGTGAGCCTCTAGTTGACTAGCTCGTTGATCAACAGATAGTCATGGTTTCCTGACTATGGACATTGGATGTCATTGATAATGGGATCACATCATTAGGAGAATGATGTGATGGACAAGACCCAATCCTAAGCATAGCACAAAGATCGTGTAGTTCGTTTGCTAGAGCTTTTCCAATGTCAAGTATCATTTCCTTAGACCATGAGATCATGTAACTCCCGGATGCCGTAGGAGTGCTTTGGGTGCACCAAACGTCACAACGTAACTGGGTGACTATAAAGGTACACTACAGGTATCTCTGAAAGTGTCTGTTGGGTTGACACGGATCGAGACTGGGATTTGTCACTCCGTATGACGGAGAGGTATCTCTGGGCCCACTCGGTAATGCATCATCATAATGAGCTCAAAGTGACCAAGTGGTTGGTCATAGGATCATGCATTACGGTACGAGTAAAGTGACTTGCCGGTAACGAGATTGAACGAGGTATTGGGATACCGACGATCGAATCTCGGGCAAGTAACGTACCGATTGACAAAGGGAATTGTATACGGGATTGATTGGATCCTCGACATCATGGTTCATCCGATGAGATCATCGTGGAACATGTGGGAGCAAACATGGGTATCCAGATCCCGCTGTTGGTTATTGACCGGAGAGTCGTCTCGGTCATGTCTGCATGTCTCCCGAACCCGTAGGGTCTACACACTTAAGGTTCGGTGACGCTAGGGTTGTAGAGATATTAGTATGCGGTAACCCGAAAGTTGTTCGGAGTCCCGGATGAGATCCCGGACGTCACGAGGAGTTCCGGAATGGTCCGGAGGTGAAGAATTATATATAGGAAGTCCAGTTTCGGCCACCGGAAAAGTTTCGGGGGTCACCGGTATTGTACCGGGACCACCGGAAGGGTCCCGGGGGTCCACCAGGTGGGGCCACCTATCCCGGAGGGCCCCATGGGCTGAAGTGGGAGGGGAACCAGCCCCTGGTGGGCTGGTGCGCCCCCCTTGGGCCTCCCCCTGCGCCTAGGGTTGGAAACCCTATGGGTGGGGGGCGCCCCACTTGGCTTGGGGGCAAGCCACCCCCCTTGGCCGCCGCCCCCCCCCCTGGAGATTGCATCTCCCAGGGCTGGCGCCCCCCCAGGGTCCCTATATATAGTGGGGGGAGGGAGGGCAGCCGTACCACAGCCCCTGGCGCCTCCCTCTCCCACCCGTGACACCTCTCCCTCCCGCTTGCGCTTGGCGAAGCCCTGCCGGGATCCCGCTACTTCCACCACCACGCCGTCGTGCTGCTGGATCTCCATCAACCTCTCCTTCCCCCTTGCTGGATCAAGAAGGAGGAGACATCGTTGATCCGTACGTGTGTTGAACGCGGAGGTGCCGTCCGTTCGGCGCTCGGTCATCGGTGATTTGGATCACGACGAGTACGACTCCATCAACCCTGTTCACTTGAACGCTTCCGCTTGCGACCTACAAGGGTATGTAGATGCACTCCTCTCTCTCGTTGCTAGATAACTCCATATATTGATCTTGGTGATGCGTAGAAAATTTTAAAATTCTGCTACGATCCCCAACATTCACATGGTCTCCCGAAGGGTGTTGATTAATACACAGGAGCGAAGTAATATACCCGTGGAGGAAGCGTCGGGAGGCTTTAGTCGGAGGAGGCATTTTGTCATGTGTAATCTCGTTGCGCACATGCCAACTCCGCCACATGGTCATGAGCACCACCATCCTCGTCGTGTCATCTAGGGGTTCCAACAGTGTGAAGAGCCACTCCGGTCCGGGGTTACTGATGGACTCCAGCTTGGGGATGTTCCAGTCCACCGCCATGGCACGCCATAGCTCGCTAGCTAGTGGGCACCTGCAGAATGCGTGGAATCCGTCCTCTCGTTCCATGCCACAGAGGGGACATAAGTCAGTAAGCTCGAGGTGGCGTGAAAATTTGCTGGCCCATGTAGCAAGTGAATTAGTCACAACTCTCCATGCGAAGACGCGTACATTAGGGGGAGCAGGGCACCCCCATATGATCTTCCAGATGACGCGACGACCATCCGGTGCCCTGCTCGTGGCGGTAGCCAATGGACGCTCGCGCTCGTCCATGGCAAGGCGGTATGCGGAGCGAACGGTGAAGATGCCGTTCTTCTCCGGTGCCCAGGCGATGATATCGTCCGTGACGCGTGGTGATGTCCGGATGCTAGTAATCGCATCAACGTCCGCCGGGAGGAAGTAGCGCCGAAGGAGACCCATCCGCCAGGAGCCCCTCTCATCTAGGAGCTCCGCCACCCTTCTGATGCGGCAGGTACCCTGTTGTGTGATGGGTTGGCAGGATGGCTCTCGCGGGATCCACCGGTCGCGCCATATGCGGATGTTTTGCCCGTCGCCGACACGCTAGATGATGCCTTTTTTAGGAGCTCGAGGCCGTATTGGACAACCTGCCAAGTCGGCGAGGCGTTCCCCGAGAAGACTGTATCCTCAAGTCGTCCGTCAGGATAATAACGGGCCTTGAGCACCTGTGCACATAAACTGTTAGGCTTAGTTAGCAAGCTCCAAGCCTGTCTCGCGAGGAGGGCCTGGTTGAAGATGCGGAAGTCTCTGAATCCCAGGCCACCCTTTGATTTATGAGCCTGTATTTTTGGCCATGCCAACCAGTGTGTTTTCCTTTTACCATCCACTGAGCCCCACCAGAAGTTCCGTACCATTCTGTTCAGGTCATCACACACTGACATAAGGAGCTTGAAGACACCCATAATATAGGTAGGGATAGCCTGAGCAACCGCCTTAATCATGATCTCCTTACCGGCCAGAGAGAGGGTATCACCCCAAGCTATAATTCTCTTCAAGAGCCGTGATTGCAGATTCTGAAATTTACCTCGCGTCATGCGACCCTCGGGCGTTGGCAGCCCTAGGTACTTCTCCTCAAAGGTTACTGTACCAATGCAAAGAATTGATCTAACCACATCCTGTTTATCCATAGTGCATGCATTACCAAAAAGGGCACTACACTTCGCCGGATTGATGCATTGTCCCGTGGCATTTTCATATGTATTCAACACGTTCTGGACTTTCCTCGCTTGTTCCTCCTCCGCCTTAAAGAACAACAGTGTATCGTCCGCGAACAATAAATGCGAAACACCTGGAGCTCGACGGCATATTTTCAGCTGTGTATAATCACATTTTTCCTCGCCATCTTTCAACAGAGCAGAAAGACCATCAGCCACAAATAAGAACAATAACAGGAACAGTGGATCACCTTGCCGAAGTCCACACGACGGTGCAAACGAGTCCAAGAGGGTTCCATTAAATTTCACTATATATCTCACCGAGGTGACGCACGCCATAATCCAGTTCACCCATCGGCGAGCGAAGCCCAACTTTTGCATCATTCGCTCCAAGAAGATCCAGTCCACTCTGTCATAAGCTTTAGATAAGTCAAGCTTGTACGCACAAAAACTTTTGTTAGGGTCTTTCTCCTGCTGAATAAAATGAATGCACTCAAAAGCAATTAATGCATTGTCTGTAATTAACCGTCCAGGCACAAAGGCACTCTGTTCTGGAGATATAATCTCATCCAGAATTGGCCTCAATCGATTCACCAAGCACTTTGCCACCACCTTATAAATGACATTGCATAAACTTATGGGCCGGAACTCCGTGAGCCTCTCCGGGTTATCCACCTTCGGGATGAGAACAATGGAGGTGTTATTCACTCCCTCAGGCATGACCCCTGTGCGGAAGAACTCCTTCACTCCTGCAATTACCTGCTCCCTCATAACCGCCCAATTCCTTTGGAAGAAACGGGCGGGGAAACCATCCGGACCAGGCGCCTTGAGTGGCCCAATCTGAAATAGAGCATCAGCTATCTCCTAGTCTGAAAAATCTGCACATAGGCCATCATTCATGTTGTCAGTCACACGAGGTCTAATAAGATTAATCACTGGATCCGCACATAGAGTTGTATCAGCAGTAAACAAACGAGAAAAATAAACCGTAGCCATGGCCGCCATGGACTGGTGGTCCTTGTGCACAACCCCAGTATCATCAATGAGGGATTTAATGTGGTTCTTACGAGCACGCCATACCGCTTTCCGGTGGAAAAACTGAGTATTACGGTCACCCTCTTTCAGCCAAGCAATACGGGATCTCTGCATCCACATCATCTCCTCTCTATAAAGCAATTCGTTCATCCGGTCTGCTGCCTCCCGAATTTCCTTACTATCTGCATTCATAGACATAAGCTCCTCGAGGCGAGAGCGAGATTTATTAATTTCCTTAATAACGTTACCAAATTTTTTCTGGCTCCACTCGTGCAATTTGTGCATCAAGGTACTCAAACCTGAGGTAATATCCCCAAGATGGACCATAGAACCCAGCTCAGTCCATGCATTCATAATTACCTTCGGGAGAGATGGTTCCCTCTCCCACATGACCTCGTACTGCCTGCATCTCCTCCCCTGCATTGGACGCGGCTCCTCCCGCTCGCAACGGAGCAATATAGCCAGGTGATCGGAACTGGGCAACACCAGGTGATCTACCTTAGCGTGAGCAAAGATGTCACGCCAGGCATTGTTCGCGACTGCCCGGTCGAGGCACACCTTAACATTCGCCCGACCTCCACGACGGTTATCAAAGGTGTATAGGAGGCCTGCAAAACCAAGATCGCCCAGGCCACATACTTCAAGAACATCACGAAAATCAATCATCTGACCTGCCAAATGTGGTGTGTCGGAGAAGTGCTCGAAACTCCACATCGCCTCATTGGAATCTCCCACCACGACCCATGGCATGTCGGCCTGTTGGTGAAGATTCCGGAGGAGAGACCACATGCAATGACGGTCCTCCGTCCGAGGCTCGCCGTAGACGCAGGTAAGCCTCCAGGGTGGCTCACCCGCCACAACAGTCACATACGCATCAATATATCGTTCATTAATTTCTTTTACATCAAGACTCAGGGACTCATGCCAATACAAAGCGAGACCACCACTGCGATCCGCACATCAAAAGCATCAAAACCTCTCAAACCTAACCGATTACGGTACCTCTGCATTTTATTCTTAGTCTGCCTAGTTTCACAAAGAAAGACGATACTAGGGGAATGAGCCTGCACTAGACTCACAAGATCTCGAACTGTCCGAGGGTTCCCACCCCCTCGGCAGTTCCAACTTAGGATATTCATTGCTCCTGACGGGGCTTCGCCGGCCCCGTCAGTTCGTCGGCGGCCCCGGGGCCGACTGCCTCCAAAGTGCTGGACACCTCGTGCATGTCCTGGTCTCCCGTTCCACCACCAAGCTGGGTTTGCTGCCCGTCCAGCGACCCTGTACCCGCTGTTTTCATCTGGTTCCATAGAGTCAGCGTCTGCAGTCGCGGGTTGCTGCGGCTAGCAGCCACGGATCCTCCATTGGAAGGCTTCGGGCAAGCAGCATCCACAGAGGGAGCCCTGTATGTGCCCCCACCGACCTCCGGGTTCACCTGGTGTTGATTAGTCTGTTGTCTTGATTAGTCTGTTGATTAGTCTGTTGTCTAGGCACGACAGCCGCGCGCCTCGTACGCCCCATCTCGTATGTTTTTGTATAGCTTGCTTGGTTGGCGGACACCAAGGTTAAGCAAATCGCCGTGGATCAACGGCGGCAAGCCGGCAATTGTAGTCCAAAAATTGAGGTAATTAATATTGCCACATCTCATCCCTCCTATGCCTGTTCTATCTAGCCTAATAGCCTAGTGTGATAGTGAATATTTTCTGCCCTTGTTTTTTTAATTGTTTTTCTCCATGGACTTTGATTGATCTAGGCTATGGAAGGTATTTCCTCCGTTTCTTTTTAGTCTGCATATAAGATTTGGTCAAAACCAAACTTTGTTAACTTTCATTATCTGTAGAAATAAAATTAATTTTCAGGTCAGCCAAATCATATCTGGTTAATCACTAGGTGTAGATATTTAATGAGGGGACCTTATTGGCCTCTGGTTAATTTTCATTATCTGTAGAGGGATATTGGAGATGCTCAACGGAGATTTAATCCAGATTGGTTAGCCAGACGCTTGTGCATGTTTTTTTGCGAGAAATTTGAGAGCTTTATTGCTTAGTGAACAGTTTTATAATTCATAGCCAAGAGACTGGAGATTCCCAGGTGCATCCTGATCGGTACAATGCTCTGAGCATGACAATTTGGCTAGAAAATCTGCAACACTAGTCTAGGTTCTTCTAGTTTCATGATGAACAACTCCCGCTCTTCAACATGAGCTCAGCTCTGACACTAGCTGGCCAAGCCTTGATTTATCCTGCCCCGATCCTTCATTAGTTTTTTTTATCAGATTTTAGCATCTGTTTGAAGAATAAACGGCCTGGAAAACATTTCTTTACCGGAGTTCATTTGTGGTGAAAGCCCCATAGGTGCAAGTTCTAAATTTGGTACTAACGCTCATATGTTTTTAGACTTATTTCAGATGTTCTTACTGGAGGAGACGTTCGTGTGTATATGTGAGTATCCGCGATGCGCGATTGTATTGTTTTTAAGAAAATTAAGAAAACTCTCTTCAATCGAGACAAATGGCTGGTTAATGTTTATTTTCGAAAATACGCCAATAACGTATCATATTTTTATAGAAGATAGAAGATAACTATAAGAGACTACAACTTAATGCGAACAACAAGTGTAGCTTGAACTCCACACACAAACTAATCAAAAGATTAGTCACCACAACTATTACAAACACAACGCAAAAGCCATCGTCTTGGACTCACCGGAAGTTGCATACATAGCGCCCATGAAGATCAACTCGGGCCAGCGACGAGCACCGGAGAACCACCACACATATACTCCAAGCCGACTCTCGACACGTGATGCTCCCAACAGAGTAACGACATCAAAGATGCCGCCATCGCCAATCCGGCACAGACCTAGGCTTTGCCCAGAGACACAACCCGAGCAAGGGGAGAGATGCCGACACACCTCAGTGACGCCTCCAAGGAGGGGAACGACGCCCACGAGCGCCATCGCCACCATCACCGATCAAAGACGGGCCGGATTTTCATCAGTAACACCTCCCACCCCTCCCATCTGATTGGGGGATCCGGTCAATGTAGAAGTGGATTTTCTGCGTGACAGAGCGCGCGCTGTCAATAGGGACCCACGTGATCCTCTCCCTCTACTGGCGTCTCCATCGCGGCATCGCCAACCTCTCGCCCTTCCTCCGCGTGAACCACACTAGCTCAGTTCACTCTACTCCACCGAGCTGCTGCGGCTGAGCAGCTGGTCCAGTGAGCTTAAGACCACACACGGGCTGGGGATATCCAGCTCGCGGTAGCCACCACCACACCGAGCGCGCGTCCGTACGTCTCGGCCATGCTGCCGTCTTTCTCACCGGCGGCCACTGCGGTGGCGACGCCGCCGCCGAAGCCGATCCCGGGCGGCTACGGCGCGCCCGTGCTGGGCCCGCTCCGGGACCGGCTGGACTACTTCTGGTTCCAGGGCCCCGAGGAGTTCTTCCGGCGGCGCGCCGCGCAGTACCGGAGCACGGTGTTCCGCGCAAACATCCCGCCCACGTTCCCCTTCTTCGTCGGCGTGAACCCTCGCGTGGTCGCCATCGTGGACACCGCCGCCTTCACGGCGCTGTTCGACCCGGAGCTGGTGGACAAGCGCGACTGCCTCATCGGGCCGTACAACCCCAGCGACTCCTTCACGGGCGGCACCCGCGTGGGCGTGTACCTGGACACGGAGGAGCCGGAGCACGAGCGCACCAAGGCCTTCGCCATGGACCTCCTCCGCCGCAGCTCCCGCGTGTGGGCGCCCGAGTTCCTCGAGGGCGTCGACGGCATGCTCGCCGCCATCGAGTCCGACCTCGCCGCCGGCAAGGAGGGCGGCGCCAGCTTCCTGGTGCCGCTGCAGAAGTGCATCTTCCGGTTCCTGTGCAGGGCGGTGGCCAGCGCCGACCCGGCCGCCGAGGACCTCGTCGACCGGTACGGGCTCTTCATCCTGGACGTCTGGCTGGGGCTGCAGCTGGTGCCGACGCAGAAGATCGGCGCCATCCCGCAGCCGCTGGAGGAGCTCCTCCTCCACTCCTTCCCCTTCCCCTCCATTCTCGTCAAGCCGGGGTACGACCTGCTGTACCGCTTCGTGGAGAAGCACGGCGCCGCGTCCGTGGCCGTCGGCGTCAAGGACCACGGCATGTCCGACAAGGACGCCATCAACAACATCCTCTTCCTGCTCGGCTTCAACGCCTTCGGGGGCTTCTCGGTCTTCCTCCCCTTCCTCATCCTGCAGGCCGGCAAGGACGCCGCGCTCCGCGCCAAGCTCCGCGACGAGGTGCGCGCCGCCCTGGAGCGGCACGCCGGCGAGGTCGGGTTCGCGTCCGTGCGGGCGATG
The DNA here is from genome assembly GCF_018294505.1 of Triticum aestivum. Classification (NCBI taxonomy): domain Eukaryota; kingdom Viridiplantae; phylum Streptophyta; class Magnoliopsida; order Poales; family Poaceae; genus Triticum; species Triticum aestivum. Next base: position 14,082,880 of record NC_057811.1, read on the forward strand.
CCGCTGGTGCGCTCCACGGTGTACGAGGTGCTCCGGATGAACCCGCCCGTGCCGCTGCAGTTCGGGCGCGCGCGCCGGGACTTCGTGCTGCGCTCCCACGGCGGGGAGGGCTTCTCCGTCGCCGCCGGGGAGATGCTGTGCGGGTACCAGCCGCTGGCGATGCGCGACCCGGCGGTGTTCGACCGGCCGGACGAGTTCGTGGCGGACAGGTTCGTCGGGGCGGAGGGCGAGGCGCTGCTGCGGTACGTGTACTGGTCCAACGGGCCGGAGACCGGGGAGCCGACGAAGGGCAACAAGCAGTGCGCCGCCAAGGACGTGGTCGTCGCCACCGCCTGCATGCTCGTCGCCGAGCTCTTCCGCCGCTACGACGACTTCGAGTGCGACGGCACCTCCTTCACCAGCCTCCAGAAGCGGCAGCCCAGCTGAAAATCACCGCGTACGTACGTGCGTACATTTAGGAAATTAATTAATTAGCAACCATTTTTTTTCACTCGCTCTGCTTCTGTTGATGATCGATCTCAAGTGTCAGATGAGCTGGTAAATAGAAAAAAAAGAAAAACAAGTTCTCTTGCTCTACTGTTACTTTGTAAGAATTTCGTGGTGGTAATTAAATAAAATCGCAGAGGATATCTTGTGCTGTACCAGTGGCTGTTCGTCACGTACTGTACCGGCCAAGTACGCCTGTATTTTCAGATTATCTTCTTCTAACGTGTACAGTACTAGTAGTAGATTTGCATGTGTATGGATTGGAAGTTGAATGAGACGGGAGCGGCGAGAAACACGAGCCCGTCGATCGCGTTGCGCTTCGTCGTCCCGTTGCGGCTGGCCACTGGCACTACAGTGACAACAGCACGCGCCTGCATGCACACGGGGACATGAGTTCCGACGGGGACTACTAATGGAACAGTCATTTCCTGTACAAACTATCTTGTGATGATGCTGGAATAATCTCACTCAGAGATGACAGCAAGAGCTTTTCTTTCCTCACTCGCAAGGCGACTAGGAAAAGTCTTCCTCCCCTCGATCTTCACCGGCGAGGCCGTGGATTCGCCTCCCGTCCGTCAGCCGCTCCGGCGGCCAGTGGCGGGGCTGAGGATTTCTGGCGCCTTGTCTTCGGCTAGTAGATAGGTAGGGTTTTAGTTCTCGCAGGGGCAATGCTTGGACGGATGGCGGTGCTTCTTCTTCAAGTCAGTTTTCCGGGCCCTGATCCTCCTCAAGTCCGTCCAGTGGGACGGATTAGACGTAGCTCCGACGTAGATTCCTGCCGGCTCCTCGGGCGACGAGGTTAGGGCTTCTCGCCGTGCGTACGCAACGGTGATATTTGATGTCAAATTCTTCAAATCGATTCAAGGATTCAACGACGACGATTGCAGCTCCGGGCGTTGGTCTTTAGGGGCACGCGCACGAAGACTTCTCAGCTGTCATCGACAAGGTCAGACCGGCTCTCCGTATGGGAGCGGCGAGAGCGGCGCGTTGGCGGCTAGTTCTGGCGGCGGCAATGGTCGTTCGGTGGTCCATGGACCTCGACGTAATTTTTATTATGTTTGAGGTTTTTCCTACTTCCGGTGAATCTTTATAATATATCTGATCTTTTCACAAAAAAAGAGAGATGACAGCAAGAACATGAAGAAAAAATTATGAGAATGGAGTCTTCTAAATTGAGAGCATGTCGTCTGCTCATGGTTTTTTTTATCATAACTCCGTAACGCCATTGTAATTTTGAAGTCTTCAAAATTCCCCAAGGCCAGGGAAGAACAGACGACAGTTTGGTCAATGAGGGAGAGAAAAACAGAGGAAGCATAATAATGTCACTAAACATTACTGATAAGTATAGGCTAAAGTTTCCATGTCTATCTTTAAAATGTGATTGAACTATGCTAAATTTGAACCATGTTTGTAATTAAAGCTATATTGTATATTTTTTGATATACATTACACCTTAATGATAAATTTAACCCTATTCCCATTAATTTGAGGAGCCCCGCTTTGGTAGACCCCCTCACAAAACGTATAAAGGGTAATATAGACCTTTGTCAAATCGTATCTAGTTTCGTATGCATGATGGGTAACCCGTCCATACATACGTCATGCAAGTACCCTTCCGGCCTGGGCCGGCCCACTAACACCCTTTTGTTCTCTTCTATTAAAGTTCAAAAAATACGCAAGCACCTGCTTCCGAACTCGAAACCTCTAGCCATCGTATGAAAAGTGGTAACCAACATACCACCTTAACTCTTGTGATCATTATGATATGACACACTACTCTTAGTTAAAAACAGGGCTGCCCATCAGACTATAGAGGTCCAATATTTTAATATGGCCCGCACATGGTTTGTTGGTTTGGATCCTCGATCCTTAATTCATTGCTCTAGTTAATCTTCCGCTAAACACGTCCGCTACATGTGCACCCTCTCGTTGCTTTCTAATTTAGTGCTTCCTGATTGAACGTACGCATCAACATATGGTAGATTTATAGTACTTGAAAAAAAAAGATTTATAGTACTTGACCATTAGCCGGAAATTGCTTCCCATAAATCACGCCAAATTTCCTTTATTATAAAAAAATCTAGTAAGTTGTGATTTGCTTCACACATACAAATATAAGAGAATAATTATTATTCGAGGGACGTGGAGTAGCTGCTCCTAAGCTCAAATGCACCCTGATGAACAGCAAATCGAAAAAATACTAAAAAAGTTATGATTTTTCTTTGTAAACTCTGAGAAATGCTCTATATGCTTGCCATAGTTCAGCACAAAATAACATTCGTGGAAACCGTGACAAAAAACAAACAAAATCAATGCTACAGAAATGCTAGTTTTATAAAACATTTTGAAGTACTTTTTTTTTGCCACGACTTCCACGAATGTTGATCAGGTAGGTGAGAAGGGTCCGTTTTGGAGCACCTCATTTCTCGACATCCTTTAAATGGCCTCAATTTTTTTTCATGGCCTTGTATGGCCAATTCAAAGCAGCATGCCAAATTGTTTACGTATTCGACAAGTTTTGCATTTTCTAGATTTTTCTCCTTATAAAAGCCGATAAATGGCCGGACATGTCGCAACTTGCATATGATGTAGAACTCTGTTCAAACCGGGCATGGATTCCTATCATGGGCATGTCCACCTGCTTGCAAAAGTTAGGGTCATTTGAAGGATGTCCAAAAAATAGATCATATGCAATGGATGGTGTTCGGGTAAGCATTTGAAAGCACGTTGGTTTCCGACATCCATCAAATGACAATCTAGAATATTTTTTAAAGTTGTAAACAATATTTGGAAAAAAGAACTTTTTTGGTTTTCAAACAATATTTCAAAATTTTAAACATGTTTAAAAAAGAAATATTAAAGTTCAAAAAAGAAAGAGACATGAATAAACGAAAAAACAGAAATTTTCGTTGTTTCGCATTATATGAACATGGAGCAAATATCATAAGCATATATGAAAGCAGTGTGACTAAAGCAAAGATTATGTATATTAGGGAAGCATATTTTCTATCAAATTGACTCACTTTAGATCGAAGTAAAGTTCAGTGGCGTCAGAAGTAACAAGGCCAAGTAACACCAAAAGTAAAATATGCTTCTTGATGGAAAATAATACTCCCTCCGTCCCAAAATAAGTGACTCAAGTAAAGCTAGTACAAACTTGAGTCACTTATTTTGAAACGGAGGGACCGAGGGAGTAGAAAATTGATACAACATTTTGTTTCTGAACAAATAATAATGAACAAATAGTTACATTGGACATAAAACTTTATTCAATGGAAGCAAATTTAACATGTACGGGGTGCAAACTTTAGAGGGAAAGAAAGAAAAGTCTATCCAATACAAAATAAGAGAATATGTCGTAGCTTGATTTGTGGGTCTGATTAGTTTGAGAAACAGAATGACAAGGAAAGCAAGCTAGACCCACGTTCCATTCCAACTAACCGTGATTTTTTTGGATCAATTAATTCTAGGAAGCAGATAAATGGGACCAATTAATTCCTTGATGCAGATTCGAAGGTGAAAAGACCCGGCCAGGTCTGATGCAACGCTACCTGAACCATAGCGATGTCTTATATGTTTCGTACTTATTAACATCATTAGTGGCAGTGTAGCTGAGTGGTAAGAAGCATCATTAGTAGGACGGGGTTAGGAGTTTGATTCCTCGTGCATGCTTTCTCTCATTTTTTCTCAGGATTTTTATATCGCGCTTTTATAAATAGTATAAGTGCCCTTGCCTCCGGTGGGCCGGCCCAGTCGGCACAAGAGGTCTCTATACGGGTGTACTTTCGAAAAGGACCATCCAGCCCTTTATTATGAAAGGGTATAGGGTAATCTGAGTCGTCAATGTGTTTAGGGGGGTCTACTGAAGCAGAAGTGTAATTTGAAAAGATGAAGGTAGGAAACAAGAGCCCGCCCGCCGTCGTCGGTCGCGTTGTACATCGTCGTCTCGTTGCGAGGCCCTCATTTTGACAATGAAAATGCATGGGTGTCTCTGCGACATTAGTGTGGCTATGGCAATAGAATATGCCACTCGCTCCAATGAATGGCATCTCATCATGTTTTTTCAGTGCGGTGACACAAGTGAGAGGAATGAATGTATTAGAAAGGATCCGCCTAATGTGTTGTCGCCGGGGCTGTTCCAACCAAACTTTACTTGCTATGGGATGAAACCGCTTACCTATGATCTTTGGTACAACATATACGGCATTGTGTATTGATTGATACCGTAGTGATCAATATATGCACTACTAATTAGTAGTAGTATTTCTCTGCAAAATCTTGCCCGGGAAGCTTAGTTACCGTATCAAAAGAAGAAAATTTGAATGTGTTGCTTTGTTGAGGTGCCGCATATATATAGAGAATAGAAAGAAGAAAGAAAGGTAAGGTAAGGTGCAGTTGGATACTTGGATTTAGTGCCACGTGGCGTCTTTTGCAGCCTTTTTTTTCCCTATACCATATACCAAACCAACGGCGGTAGATTTGGCAAGAGAGAGAGAGACGGAGGCGAGAAACACGAGCCCGCGCGGCGTCGTGGATCGCGTTGCGTTGCATGTCCGTGGTCGTCTCGTTGCGACATGGCGATTTGACAGTGACAGGACCACGCGCCTTGCTTCCATGGGGACGGCGTATCCGCAAGTGCACAAGGCACGTCACATGCGAATACAGGAGACGCCGGAGACGACGAGCTGCTGGCATCCAATCAGACCCATACCGTAGCAGCGCTGCATGGCGCCCAGTGACAAAGATCCAAGCAAGGGTTGGCACTCTGAATCTGAGGCTGCCATTTGAAGCTCAAGCAAGCACAGCAGACCGCTAGTGAGCGAGAGAAGAACAGAGGAAGCACGTCATGCAGCGACAAGACGGGCAGCATTTACCAACCTGGAAACCAAGATGCATCATGTTCACAAGGCCACGCAGCCATGATCTTTTTGACTGATAATGACCTGCAGATATAATTCAGACATATTTTCAAGCCACAAAGAACCTTGATTATGTGCACCGTTGGTCTAGCAGATACTCCTATAAAGCGAGCACATTCAAGGGCAAAAAACACGAGTCACCTCTTGAAAATTGGCACCACATGGCAACACTGCACCGACAGCGACGACACCGCACGCTCGCGTATATGCACAAAAAAGAAGAGCAGACCGCTAGTGACAGACAATGAAGGTGCATCGTATTCGAAGTCCATCACTGAAAATTTCCCCACTGCTCAGGGGCACATATCTAGCTTAGGCTTGCCAGAAGAACAGTCACGAAAAGTTTGAGCAGGGATACTTGTCCCACAATTATTTTCCCAGCTACAAAGAAGTCATCCGGAGAATGCTAAAATAGGGCTGCAACCAGAGTTTAAATGACAGACAATGGGTAGCCCATCTACCTACTACTACCTCTGTTTATAAATATAAGACGTTTTGGCAGTTCAAAATGAACTGCCAAAACGTCTTATATTTAGGAACAGAGGGAGAATGTACTAGCATGGTTCTCTCTGTATAAAAAAAATGGTCGCATCAAAATATGTAGACCGGGGCACAAGTGCACTTCAAAATTTCTCGTGACAACACGACACGCTTGCTCGCATGCAAACATAAGGGGACAGCAGATCAGCGGTGAGAGCTCAACCAAAGCAAAAAACTGATAGTAGTATATGCTTCTAATGGAAATTCCTGTGGAAATATCTCGTGATGTTGTGGTGGACCAGAGTTATGCAAATTGCAAGGTCCAGAAATCTCCATCCACTACAAAACATGACACATGTGAATGCGGGGGACTAGATGCTATCCAACCAAACCACAGGACAGAAAGATCAGCAAGAATCCAAGAGGTTTGAAGCTGATGCTGCAAGTTGACAGCACAGGTGGAGCAAAAAGGAAAACAAATTGATGGATTTTTACTGCATACAAGAGAAAAATGAGAGGAGAAAGAAAAAAAAAAGACTGGAAAGGTCATGGCCTCATGGGGCACCAAGAGTAAGCAACAGCAAAATATGGCTTGGAGAGCAAAGAAAGATATCAAAAACCGAATTGGAATGGAGTCTTCATGCGGTTCATAACCTAGTTTGTACCAATCTGCCGCAATGGCCTCATACTGATAGCCAGAGAAGACATGCAGCAGTTTTCACGGGGGGAAAGGAGAAACGAACAGAGAAAGGGTTGGTACACAGCAACACAAGATGGGCATGGAAACGAGGAAGATGCATATCATATTCGAAGCACATCAATCAAGGATACTCATCATGCGCACAAATAAAAAAAATTCAAAGCTGCTCGTACGCACGGGATCTAGTTCACACTTGCAAACACAATGGGCAAGAACAGTTTTGAGCAGAGATGGTTTGTCACAATGATTGTTCTTTCCAGCAAATCAGTCACCCAGAAGTCAGCACAGGATTAAACGGGGTTGGTGGCCTGAGTTTAAATGGCAAAAAAATGAGTAGCTTCTCCACCACTTCAAATATTATGTACTACTACAAGCTAATGGTCAAATCAAAACTGCTAGGTTGGAGCACAAGTGTGCCGGAAAATGCAATTAGGGATACGCCAAATTATTACTAGTAATCTGGAGGTAAATCAAGAACAGAATATTTACGCTTCTAACAGAAATGGGTCAAAATATACATATTATCTTCTGCATAAAATTCTATCTGACAATTCACGAACCGAGCAAAATATCAAGAAACAAAACAAAACCAAGATGTATGGAAACGAAAGATGCATCGTATTCATAGCACATCACTGAATATTTCTCCACTGCTCAAAGGCACAGCACGTATCTAGCTTACGCTAGCAGGTACAGTACACATGAATAGTTCAGAAGGGTGCTTGTCCCATAATTATTTTTGCGGCATCAAAGAAGTCATCCAGCAAATGCTATAGGGCTGCAACCTGAGTTTAAATGACTAAACAATGGGTAGCATCAAGTATACTGGACTGGAGAACAAGTGCACAGCAAAATGCTAACAAAAGGAGGCAATTAAGAACCAGATATTATCACTTCAAACAGAAATGGATCAAAGAATACATATTATATTACTGCATAATTTTAATCTGACACTTCACCAATCCAGCAAATTATAATGGCATAAAACAAACGACAAGGTTGTTATGAACATCACAACATCTGCTATAAACATCCACACAATTAACATGTTGAAAGAACAAAAGCATAAAAGACATGGATCAAATTCTTCCTTTAGTAACATGCCAAAACAAAACAAAATTCTGGGCTTCTCTTCAGTAGAGCCACTTATAAATGACGACGTAACAGCATGTTATGGATGTAATTTCTCAACTAAATTCATAAGAAGTACATCTGCCTAAATTATTGAACATGTTTTCTTTTCCAAGAAAATGGCACATGATTAAATCAGGGATTTCATGAGAAAGGTAAATTTACCTATCCTTCTTGTCTTCTAGGATGAAATCCCAATCTGACAGATGGCCCAACAAGCATTAATAAAACAAACAAACTGCTGTTTTCTTCGATTCAGAAAGGAAAATAGGACCATTTCATGAACCCAGAAACCTCCCTATGCACCCATGGCAGACTTCTTGCCCCTCTTGGATGTTGATGATCCATTCTCGGCCAAGATCCTAGACAAAATGTCAGCTTGCTTTGAGTATCCTCCTGCTTTTAAGCTATCCATCAAAGCATCGCAACCCTTCTGGTCTACAACGCCTCCTTTGTGCTTGATCTTGCAGAGCATGGAGTAGGCTGGCAATGTCTTCTCCTCAGTGTACAGGGCTTCCAGGACTCTGTCATAGGTTGAGAAGCTAACTTCAAAGTCGCGGTCCAACGCAAAATCAGCCAGCTTTTGTGCCTCCATCACTTTGTCCTTCTCACAAAGGGCAGCTAGCAGCTTATCCAGATCAGGCATACAGCCATTTTCCACAATCAGATTGACGCGACCAATCGCCTCCTCCACATGACCCCTCATGAAGAGAGCCTCCACAATCTTATTTGCCATATCCATGTTCTCGGTAATCCCCTTCTCGATCATACTCTTCATGACCCTGCTTGCGGTCTGAACCCGGCCATCGTTGAAAAGCGCCACCATGACAGACTGGAACAGGGCTGGCCTTGGTAAGTGACCATGTTCCATCATGCTGTCCAATGCTGTCTTTGCATCAGCTGACTCATTCTTCTTGAGGAAGCTATCAATAAGCAGTGCGTGCGAATGGGGGTCAGTAGGGACGCCACGGCGTGTCATAATGGCAAGAATCTCCTTTGCAGCCTCCAGCGCACCTTCCTTTGCATGCCCACGGATAAGACTGTTGAATGCAGACTTGTCATCCACACCTTTCTTCATCAGCTGCCTGAAGAACGTTTCAGCCTTGTTGGTATTCCCATTGTTGCACAGATACTCAATCACTGGATTATAGGCCGGTGCTTCCAGCACTGGACTCTTTGGGCTAAGCAGTGTGCCCTTCTCTAGAAGCTCATCGAGCACCTGCACAGCACCATCACACTTACCACCTGCACACAAGCTCTCCATCAACACACCATACTGCCTCGGATCCACCAGGACATGCTTGAACTGCCCGCTCTTCTTATGCACCTCCAACGCACCATCCAAATCCCCAGCTTTGCACAATGTCGACACGAGCCTCAGAAACACCGATTTGTCCTTTGGCGTGAGTCGTCGCTCCGCCATCTCCGCCACTGCCTTCCGGGCCTCCGCAGCCTTCCCCTCGTCATCGCAAAGCCCTGGCATCAACGCAGCAAACGTCTTCTCGCTCAACCTCAGACCCTTCTCCCCCATCTCAGTGAACAACCCCACTGCCTCCTCAACCTTGTTCGCCTCGACATATCCCTTGATCATGACATTGTATGAGATCGAGTTCCGTTCAAACCCAGCGCCCGGCATTTCATCAAACACCTTCCGTGCACTCTCCAGATCGCCTTTCCGCACCCAGGCATTGAGCAGGGTGTTATAGGTGGTCACATCCGGCGTCACCCCGTGGCCCTTCATGTCCCCAAACACCCTCACGGCGGACTCCATCTTCTTGCACAGGCCGAACCCCCAGATGAGCGTGTTGTAGGTGGACAGGGTGGGGGCGACGCCGTCGGCGATCATGGCGTTGTAGATCCGCCTGGCCATGGCCTCGCGGCCGCGGCAGAGGATGGCCTTGAGCACGGCGTTGTAGGAGAGCGCGGTGCGGGTGATGCCGAGGTCGGGCATGAGGCGGAAGAGCTTGACGGCCTCCTGCGGGATGCCGGCCCTGCCGTAGGCGGCGACGAGGGCGGCCACGGTGGCCTCGTCGGGGGCGACGGAGAAGGACGGCATGGTCTCGAGGAGGATGCAGCGGGCGTGGTTGAGCATGCCCTTGGAGGCGAGGACCGGGACGAGGAGCGCGAAGGTGGCCGGCTCCGGGCGGAACCCGGCCCGGCGGTACGCGAAGCGGAAGAACTGGAGCGCGAGGTCGGCGCGGTCCGCGGCGGCCGCGGCGGAGATCACGCCGTGCACGACCGGCGCCGAGAGCGCCGGGCAGAGCAGGCGCACCGAGTTCTCCATCCGGGTCGTCCACTTGCGGCGCCGGATCATGTGGAGGATCGTCTCGTGCAGGGGCTCCTCCTCCCGCGGGGCGCGGGCCGGGGCCGGATCCCCGGCCTCCGTGGCCGCTGCTGCCGCCGGGGCTTCATCCGGGGTCTCCACGGCGGATGCGGCTGGCGGAGCTGCATCGACCGCCGGGGCGGGGGTGTCGACGGTTGCGGTTGAGGAGCAGAAGGCGTGGCGGAGGTGGATGGGGGTGGGGGTGGGGGCGTGGGGGGTGCGGAAGAGGAGCGGGAGGAGGGGGGTGCGGAGGTGGCGGCGCGCCATGGCTGCGGGGAGGTTTGGAGCGGCGGTGAGGGGAGACGAGGGTTTAGAATGGGAGCCAAGTGTGGGATGGAGTGGCCGGAAATGTGTGATGGCGGGCTGGGTTAGCCGGGCCGTGCGATGGGCCGAGAGCTATATGGCCTTTTTGTTGTTGCCCTCCTTCCTGAAATCACAGACATGTTTCTCAAAAAAAAATGTTAAGGATTGACATGCGGTCATCCTTGAGTGTAACACATGGCAAAGTGTGTGTGTGGGCCTTCCGAGAGGATGATGCGGTCGTCCCCATGTATGGCGACGAGGCCTCGGTTCCAAAGTTATGGCTGTTTAACTTGTGCAGTACACTGAAGCAAGATCAGTTTTATCGAGGTCCTTGTGACGCTCTGGGCGATTTGGTGGGCAAGACGCAAGGCGATTCATGAGAACGAGTATCAGAGTTCATTGTCCACACACCTCTTTATCAGCAGGTTTCTATACGAAGTTAGGGGACCAAAAACACCGGCTAAGCATGCAGGACAGCGGCCAGAAAGGGGAGTTCGCAAATGGTTTCCCCCAGCGCAAGGAGAAGCAAAGCTTAATGCAGATGGGGCTTTAGCCAAATCCACGAATAGGGGAGCGGCCGGGGTGGTTTCCCGAGATGAAGATGGAAAATTTCTGGGCGCTTCTGCTGTTGTATTTGAATGGGCAATGAGTCTGCTGATGATTGAAGCATATGCTTGTGAAGAAGCTTTTGCTCTTAGAGAAGACCTAGGTCTTGCCAGGATTAGATTTGCTTTGGATTGCTTGGAGCTGGTAAATGATCTACACATGGAAAACAACAGAGGAAATTATTGCATAATTTTTCTTGAGATCAAGGACAACGAGTTAAAGTTTTTGGCATGTGAAATATGCTATGAGCAGCCCACATGTATTGAGGAGGCTCACAAATTAGCTAGAATGGCGACCTCACTCGAGGTTGACCCGCATGTTTGGTTATGTAATCCTCCCCCAACCATCTGTATTCCTTTGAACTTTGAAGTTTGAATAAAGTGCGATGTTACTTCTAAAAAAAGTTAAGGTTTGACAAGCCCTCAAAAAGATTTAAGGGTTGAGAAATGACGCATTGTATGTGTCACTTACTTGTCCATTTTGGGAGTTTTTTTCATAGGTTTTGTTTATTCAAAACAGTTTATCCACTAAATCATGCGTCCAAATTTCGGCTCGTTTTGACATTTGGATTTCCCGCATCGAGTTCTTCAAACTAGATCCATGTTAATAAGTTTTGACTATTTTCTCATAAAAAATAAAAAAGCTGGAAAGCGGAAAAAAGAAAAAATAAGTAATACCAAAAAAGGAAAAAAAAACTAAAACCTAGAAGCATGGTTGTGGTTTTCACTTTTATTTAGAAGCATAGTTGTGCTTCTCGCGGAAGCAAATATGCGCTTCTCGAGAAAGCACATTGTTTTTATGCTTCTCAGGAAGTAAAGTTGTGCTTCCAAAAAAACAAACCTATGCTTCTCGTGGAAGCACAGATTTTTCCCTTTTTCGAGAAGCACATCTATGCTTTCTCGCGGTGCTTCTCAAGTAAGCACAACTTTTCCCCTTTCTGAGAAGTACATGTGTGCTTCTCATGGAAGCAAATATGTGCTTCTCGGGGAAAAATATGCTTCCATGAGAAGCAAATATGTACTCTTGGAAGCACAACTTTTTTTCCCGAGAAACAAAGTTTGCGAAAGAAAATTCGTGCTTCTATGAGAAGCAAATATGTGATTCTTGTGAAAGTATGGATTTTTTTCCGAAAAGCGCAGGTGTGTTTCACAAAGAAAATATAACCATGTGAAAATCAGAAGCCGAAAAAATCTCATCTAAAACTCAAAAGGGCATACACAAAATAAAAACGAATCCGGAGAGAGCGCCCATCACACAGCATGTGGCGGTGGCTGGACACACCATTTGGCAGGCTCCTAGGGCATCAAAAGTGACCCCCCCCCCCCACGAGGTCCCCCGAAGGGGTAACCTCTGGTTAGTTGCTACCCCAAAAAAATATAAACAGATCCACGTTGCAACATAGCCATAGTTTGGATAAAATTCTTGTTGTTCTATCCCTGTTCCTGGTGCGGTCCTCATGGCCGACATGACACATATTGAGGAGTTTGTGGTGCTTTTGTCATCGAAAAACACATGCAAAGCTTCAGACATCCCCAACAGTAAAATAAATCCCTACCATTCAACCTCAGGTGGAGCATTATGGACGAGTTGTTTGAGTACATGGATGTATAGACGTACACTTATTTTTCTTTCTATAAAAACAAACATATAGATACATTTGTTAAACTATATAGGTTTAACTTTTTTTGAAAGAAGGATAACTCCCGGCCAAAAAAAAGGACGTCAGATTTCGGGCAGAACAAGGCCAACGCAGCCGCCTCCTCCTCCACCACCAAAAAAGCTAGGGTTTGTGCCTCTCGCCGGCTCCGCCGCAGGTCTGCCTCGTCTCCGGTGGCCCTAGGGCCATGGAGGCGAGGTGGATCCTGGCAAGGGCCGGCGAGAGGGCACCGTTGTTAGTCATTCCTTTCAGATTCGTTAGGGTTTGTGTCCTGCTCAGGAAGACGAGACGGCGGCGGCTCCCTGAAGATGGAATAAAGGTCTCCCCGCCTAGCCCCCGTTCTAGTGGTGCGTCTAGCATCATTGGTGGGCGTGTGGAGGTGTGTCTCCGGCACATCTATCCTCGGTGGATTTGCTCGGATCTGGTTGTTTTTCGTCTATGTTCGTGTGTTGTCGGATTGGATCGTTTCGATCTATGTTATCCTTCATCGGCGGCGGTTGCTGTTCTGGTGGGCTGGTCCTATGGGGCCTTAGCACGACGACTTCCCGACTGTCTACTATAACAAGTTGTGCCCGACTCCGGTGAGGGAGGGGCGATGACAGCGGCGCGCCTTCGGCACACTTCAGTGCTTGTAGTCGTCGCTAGGTGGTCTATGGACCTGGATGTAATTTTTATTATTTCTGGTGTTCATTGTACTGGCATGATTGAAGATGAATAGATCGAAAGTTTTTTGCAAAAAAAAAAGATAACTCCCGGCCTATGCATCGAGTGATGCATATAGCCAAATTTTAGTATTTATTATTTAAAATCCAGCAGCCGAACAACATCGACCCGAAAAAAATGAGGTCGCATGCCTCGCGACAATAACTCCACTAGACAACCACTAAACCTATGATAAAAGACAAACTCAAAAAAAATACACAACTCCTAGACTACGCCTTGAAGAAGGAACCACTCCATGTGCACCGATGATGACGAGTCCAAGCCAACGTTGATCTTGCGATTCTCATCCCCAAAGCCAAACTTCAATCCACCACCTTCAGCAAAGACACGAAATAAAACACCGCCACCAACACATAAAACACGTAATTATTCTCTACTCCCTCTGTATCAAAATATAAAACTTTTTTTGACACTATCATAGTGTCCAAAAGTATCTTATATTTTGATACGGATAGGGTATCTAATTGCAGTTAAGCTCCAGAAATCAGAAGAACATTTTTTTACCTCCCATGTAACAACATATCCCCGTGAAAATCTCTTCGTGGTTGCATCCTTTCTCCTACCTATCTACTCTATTGGAAATTGTAGCCCCGTGGATCACATGACTATAGATCACCATCGATAGGAATTGCCCTCCCGTGGATCAGCATCAACGTTCTTGCTCATGGAAGGAGATCCTCGTACTTCATCTTCCATGGGTATGTTGCTGGTCCTCAAATATGCAAATTATCAGTACTTTATCGTATGGAGGAGACAAAATTAAGCAAGAATAAACAAATAGTTCAATCTATGATGAACATACTTTTAACATATCAATAATAAAGCTACCTTTTAATTTGACTATAAGCATGAGGAGAATTTAGCACGGATTGCAACAAGGAAATACAATCTATTAAAGAGCAATTATCATAATTAAATTCCTTGAAATCCAAAATAATGGGTTCATTAATATCTAATGTTTTGATCTCTTCAATCCCACTTTTATCAATTTTAGCATCAAGATCTAAAAACTCTGAATTTCTGGAACGCCTTCTAGGTAAAGGTGGATCATATTCAGTCCCATCATTATCAAGATTCATATTGCAAAACAAATATTTAATAGGGGACACATCAATAACTTTTAGATCTTCATCTTTATTTTCAAAGTTCTCCGGCTTAGCGGCCATCTTATTAACTAAGGTGGCCTGCTTATCTGAAATTTCAGCTATTAACTTCTCAAGATGAGCAATTTGGGATCTCAAACCATCAAATTCTTTAGACATATCATCGAGCTCTTTATTCATATAACTCATAAAGCTTTTTTGTTCCTTAAGCTCGTTTCTAAAGAAATTGTTATGTTCAAATTGTAAGACCATGAAACTCCTAACGTTGCTTTCGATCTCTTCTAGCCTTTTAAGGTGGGGATCACCAAATCTTGGTAGAGCCATCGAGACAAACAAGCAATCCAACACACAAGCAAACAAGAAGCAAGCGAAAAAGTCGAAATGAAAAGAGAGGGCGAATAAAACGGCAAGGGTGAAGTGGGGGAGAGGAAAACGAGAGGCAAATGGCAAATAATGTAATGCGGGAGATAAGGGTTTGTGATGGGTACTTGGTATGTTGACTTTTGCGTAGCCTCCCGGGCAACGGCGCCAGAAATCCTTCTTGCTACCTCTTGAGCACTGCGTTGGTTTTCCCTTGAAGAGGAAAGGGTGATGCAGCAAAGTAGCGTAAGTATTTCCCTTAGTTTTTGAGAACCAAGGTATCAATCCAGTAGGAGGCCACACACGAGTCCCTCGCACCTACACAAACAAATAAATCCTCGCAACCAACATGATAAGGGGTTGTCAATCCCTACACGGTCACTTACGAGAGTGAGATCTGATAGATATGATAAGATAATATTTTTGGTATTTTTATGATAAAGATGCAAAGTAAAATAGAAGCAAAATAAAAGGCAACGGAAATAGCTTGTTGATGGGAGATTAATATGATGGAAAATAGACCCGGGGGCCATAGGTTTCACTAGTGGCTTCTCTCAAGAGCATAAGTAT
Organism: Triticum aestivum; assembly: GCF_018294505.1. Lineage (NCBI taxonomy): Eukaryota > Viridiplantae > Streptophyta > Magnoliopsida > Poales > Poaceae > Triticum > Triticum aestivum. The sequence continues at coordinate 14,098,241 of NC_057811.1, forward strand.
TACGGTGGGTGAACAAATTACTGTTGAGCAATTGACAGAATTGAGCATAGTTATGAGAATATCTAGGTATGATCATGTATATAGGCATCACGTCCGAGACAAGTAGACCGACTCCTGCCTGCATCTACTACTATTACTCCACACATCGACCGCTATCCAGCATGCATCTAGAGTATTAAGTTCATAAGAACAGAGTAACGCTTTAAGCAAGATGACATGATGTAGAGGGATAAACTCATGCAATATGATATAAACCCCATCTTGTTATCCTCGATGGCAACAATACAATACGTGCCTTGCTGCCCCTACTGTCACTGGGAAAGGACACCGCAAGATTGAACCCAAAGCTAAGCACTTCTCCCATTGCAAGAAAGATCAATCTAGTAGGCCAAACCAAACTGATAATTCGAAGAGACTTGCAAAGATAACCAATCATACATAAAAGAATTCAGAGAAGATTCAAATATTGTTCATAGATAAACTTGATCATAAACCCACAATTCATCGGTCTCAACAAACACACCGCAAAAGAAGATTACATCGAATAGATCTCCACGAGAGAGGGGGAGAACATTGTATTGAGATCCAAAAAGAGAGAAGAAGCCATCTAGCTAATAACTATGGACCCGAAGGTCTGAGGTAAACTACTCACACATCATCGGAGAGGCTATGGTGTTGATGTAGAAGCCCTCCGTGATCGATGCCCCCTCCGGCGGAGCTCCGGAACAGGCCCCAAGATGGGATCTCACGGGTACAGAAGGTTGCGGCGGTGGAATTAGGTTTTTGGCTCCGTATCTGGTAGTTTGGGGGTACGTAGGTATATATAGGAGGAAGGAGTACGTCGGTGGAGCAACAGGGGGCCCACGAGGGTGGAGGGCGCGCCCTGGGGGGTAGGCGCGCCCCCTACCTCGTGCCCTCCTGGTTGATGTCTTGACGTAGGGTCCAAGTCCTCTGGATCACGTTCGTTCCGAAAATCACGTTCCCGAAGGTTTCATTCCGTTTGGACTCCGTTTGATATTCTTTTTCTGCGAAACTCTGAAATAGGCAAAAAACAGCAATTCTGGGCTGGGCCTCCGGTTAATAGGTTAGTCCCAAAAATAATATAAAAGTGTATAATAAAGCCCAATAATGTCCAAAACAGAATATAATATAGCATGGAACAATCAAAAATTATAGATACGTTGGAGACGTATCAAGCATCCCCAAGCTTAATTCCTGCTCGTCCTCGAGTAGGTAAATGATAAAAACAGAATTTTTGATGTGGAATGCTACTTGGCATAATTTCAATATAATTCTTCTTATTGTGGCATGAATGTTCAGATTTGATATGATTCAAGATAAAAGTTTAATGTTGACATAAAAACAATAATACTTCAAGCATACTAACTAAGCAATTATGTCTTATCAAAATAACATAGCCAAAGCAAGTTATCCCTACAAAATCATATAGTCTGGCTATGCTCCATCTTCCCCACACAAAATATTCATATCATGTACGACCCCGGTTTTGGCCAAGCAATTGGTTCATACTTTTAACGCGCTTCAGCCTTTTCAACTCTTACGCAATACATGAGCGCAAGCCATGGATATAGCACTATGGTGGAATAAGGTATAATGGTAGGGGTTATGTGGGAAGACAAAAAAGGAGAAAGTCTCACATCAACGAGGCTAATCAACGGGCTATGGAGATGCCCATCAATTGATGTTAATGCGAGGAGTAGGGATTGCCATGCAACGGATGCACTAGAGCTATAAGTGTATGAAAGCTCAAAAAGAAACTAAGTGGGTGTGCATCCAACTTGCTTGCTCACGAAGACCTCGGGCATTTGAGGAAGCCCATCATTGGAATATACAAGCCAAGTTCTATAATGAAATTTCCCACTAGTATATGAAAGTGACAAAATGAGAGACTCTCTATCATGAAGATCACGGTGCTACTTTGAAGCACAAGTGTGGTAAAAGGATAGTAACATTGTCCCTTCTCTCTTTTTCTCTCATCATTTTTTTATTTGGGCCTTTTCTCTTCTTTTTATGGCCTCTTTTTTTATTTAGTCCGGAGTCTCATCCCGACTTGTGGGGGAATCATAGTCTCCATCATCCTTTCCTCACTTGGGGCAATGCTCTAATAATGATGATCATCACACTTTTATTTACTTACAACTCATGAATTACAACTCAATACTTAGAACAAAATATGACTCTATATGAATGCCTCCGGCGGTGTACCGGGATATGCAATGAATCAAGAGCGACATGTATGAAAGAATTATGAACGGTGGCTTTGCCACAAATACAATGTCAACTACATGATCATGCAAAGCAATATGACAATAATGGAGTATGTCATGATAAATGAAACGGTGGAAAGTTGCATGGCAATGTATCTCGGAATGGCTATGGAAATGCCATGATAGGTAGGTATGGTGGCTGTTTTGAGGAAGATATAAGGAGGTTTATGTGTGATAGAGCATATCATATCACGGGGTTTGGATGCACCGGCGAAGTTTGCACCAACTCTCAAGGTGAGAAAGGGCAATGCGCGGTACCGAAGAGGCTAGAAAATTGCGGAAAGGTAAGTGTGCGTATAATCCATGGACTCACATTAGTCATAAAGAACTCATATACTTATTGCAAAAATTTATTAGCCCTCGAAGCAAAGTACTACTACGCATGCTCCTAGGGGAAGGGTTGGTAGGAGTTAACCATCGCGCGATCCCGACCGCCACACAAAGGAAGACAATCAACAAATACTTCATGCTCCGACTTCGTTACATAACGGTTCACCATACGTGCATGCTACGGGAATCACAAACTCCAACACATGTATTTTTCAATTCCACAATTACTCAACTAGCACAACTATGATATTACTACCTTTATATCTCAAAACAATTATCAAGCATCAAATTTCTCATGATATTAATTAAAGCAAATTGCCATGCTATTTTAAGACTCTCAAAATAATATAAGTGAAGCATGAGAGATCAATAGTTTCTATAAAACAAATCCACCACCGTGCTCTAAAAGATATAAGTGAAGCACTAGAGCAAAAACTATATAGCTCAAAAAATATAAGTGAAGCACATAGAGTATTCTAATAAATTCCGAATCAAGTGTGACTCTCTCAAAAGGTGTGTACAGCAAGGATGATTGTGGTAAACTAACAAATAAAGACTCAAATAATACAAGACGCTCCAAGCAAAACACATATCATGTGGTGAATAAAAATATAGCTCCAAGTAAAGTTACCGATGGAAGTAGACGAAAGAGGGGATGCCTTCCGGGGCATCCCCAAGCTTTGGCTTTTAGGTGTCCTTAGATTATCTTGGGGTGCCATGGGCATCCCCAAGCTTAGGCTCTTGCCACTCCTTGTTCCATAATCCATCAAATCTTTCACCCAAAACTTGAAAACTTCACAACACAAAACTCAGCAGAAAATCTCGTAAGCTCCGTTAGCGAAAGAAAACAAAAGACCACTTCAAGGTACTGTAATGAACTCATTCTTTATTTATATTTGTGTTAAACCTACTGTATTCCAACTTATCTATGGTTTATAAACTATTTTACTAGCCATAGATTCATCAAAATAAGCAAACAACACACGAAAAACAGAATCTGTCAAAAACAGAACAGTCTGTAGTAATCTGTAACTAACGCAAACTTCTGGAACTCCAAAAATTCAGCCAAAATAGGACGACCTAGACAATTTGTTTATTGATCAGCAGCAATTGGAATCAATATTTTATCACGTTCTGGTGATTTTTAACAATTATTTTTGTGAACAGAAAGTTTTTGTCTTTTCCAGCAAGATCAAATAACTATCATCCAAGAAGATCCTATAGGTTAAACTTGGCACAAACACAAATTAAAACATAAAAACACATCTAACCAGAGGCTAGATCAAATATTTATTCCTAAACAGAAGCAAAAAGCAAAAAACTAAAAATAAAATTGGGTTGCCTCCCAACAAGCGCTATCGTTTAACGCCCCTAGCTAGGCATAAAAGCAAGGATAGATCTAGGTATTGCCATCTTTGGTAGGCAATCCATAAGTGGCTCTCATAATAGATTCATAAGGTAATTTTATTTTCTTTCTAGGGAAGTGTTCCATGCCTTTCTTTAATGGAAATTGGAATCTAATATTCCCTTCCTTCATATCAATAATTGCACCAATCGTTCTAAGGAAAGGTCTACCAAGAATAATAGGACATGAAGGATTGCAATCTATGTCAAGAACAATAAAGTCTACGGGCACATAGTTCCTATTTGCAACAATAAGAACATCATTAATTCTTCCCATAGGTTTCTTAATAGTGGAATCCGCAAGGTGCAAGTTTAAAGAGCAATCATCAAATTCACGGAAACCTAATAAATCACATAAAGTTTTTGGAATCGTGGAAACACTAGCACCCAAATCACACAAAGCATAGCATTCATGATCTTTAATTTTAATTTTAATAGTAGGTTCCCACTCATCATAAAGTTTTCTAGGGATAGAAACTTCCAACTCAAGTTTTTCTTCGTAAGATTGCATCAAAGCATCAACGATATGTTTGGTAAAGGCTTTATTTTGACTATAAGCATGAGGAGAATTTAGCACGGATTGCAACAAGGAAATACAATCTATCAAAGAGCAATTATCATAATTAAATTCCTTGAAATCCAAAATAGTGGGTTAATTAATATCTAATGTTTTGATCTCTTCAATCCCACTTTTATCAATTTTAGCATCAAGATCTAAAACTCCGAATTTCTGGAACGCCTTCTAGGTAAAGGTGGATCATATTCAGTCCCATCATTATCAAGATTCATATTGCAAAACAAAGATTTAATAGGGGACACATCAATAACTTTTAGATCTTCATCTTTATTTTCAAAGTTCTCCGGCTTAGCGGCCATCTTATTAACTAAGGTGGCCTGCTTATCTGAAATTTCAGCTATTAACTTCTCAAGATGAGCAATTTGGGATCTCAAACCATCAAATTCTTTAGACATATCATCGAGCTCTTTATTCATATAACTCATAAAGCTTTTTTGTTCCTTAAGCTCGTTTCTAAAGAAATTGTTATGTTCAAATTGTAAGACCATGAAACTCCTAACGTTGCTTTCGATCTCTTCTAGCATTTTAAGGTGGGGATCACCAAATCTTGGTAGAGCCATCGAGACAAACAAGCAATCCAACACACGAGCAAACAAGAAGCAAGCGAAAAAGTCAAACTGAAAAGAGAGGGCGAATAAAACGGCAAGGGTGAAGTAGGGGAGAGGAAAACGAGAGGCAAATGGCAAATAATGTAATGCGGGAGATAAGGGTTTGTGATGGGTACTTGGTATGTTGACTTTTGCGTAGACTCCCCGGCAACGGCGCCAGAAATCCTTCTTGCTACCTCTTGAGCACTGCGTTGGTTTTCCCTTGAAGAGGAAAGGATGATGCAGCAAAGTAGCGTAAGTATTTCCCTCAGTTTTTGAGAACCAAGGTATCAATCCAGTAGGAGGCCACGCACGAGTCCCTCGCACCTACACAAACAAATAAATCCTCGCAACCAACGCGATAAGGGGTTGTCAATCCCTACACGGTCACTTACGAGAGTGAGATCTGATAGATATGATAAGATAATATTTTTGGTATTTTTATGATAAAGATGCAAAGTAAAATAGAAGCAAAATAAAAGGCAACGGAAATAGCTTGTTGTGGGAGATTAATATGATGGAAAATAGACCCGGGGGCCATAGGTTTCACTAGTGGCTTCTCTCAAGAGCATAAGTATTACGGTGGGTGAACAAATTACTGTTGAGCAATTGACAGAATTGAGCATAGTTATGAGAATATCTAGGTATGATCATGTATATAGGCATCACGTCCGAGACAAGTAGACCGACTCCTGCCTGCATCTACTACTATTACTCCACACATCGACCGCTATCCAGCATGCATCTAGAGTATTAAGTTCATAAGAACAGAGTAACGCTTTAAGCAAGATGACATGATGTAGAGGGATAAACTCATGCAATATGATATAAACCCCATCTTGTTATCCTCGATGGCAACAATACAATACGTGCCTTGCTGCCCCTACTGTCACTGGGAAAGGACACCGCAAGATTGAACCCAAAGCTAAGCACTTCTCCCATTGCAAGAAAGATCAATCTAGTAGGCCAAACCAAACTGATAATTCGAAGAGACTTGCAAAGATAACCAATCATACATAAAAGAATTCAGAGAAGATTCAAATATTGTTCATAGATAAACTTGATCATAAACCCACAATTCATCGGTCTCAACAAACACACCGCAAAAGAATATTACATCGAATAGATCTCCACGAGAGAGGGGGAGAACATTGTATTGAGATCCAAAAAGAGAGAAGAAGCCATCTAGCTAATAACTATGGACCCGAAGGTCTGAGGTAAACTACTCACACATCATCGGAGAGGCTATGGTGTTGATGTAGAAGCCCTCCGTGATCGATGCCCCCTCCGGTGGAGCTCCGGAGCAGGCCCCAAGATGGGATCTCACGGGTACAGAAGGTTGCGGCAGTGGAATTAGGTTTTTGGCTCCGTATCTGGTAGTTTGGGGGTACGTAGGTATATATAGGAGGAAGGAGTACGTCGGTGGAGCAACAGGGGGCCCACGAGGGTGGAGGGCGCGCCCCCCTACCTCGTGCCCTCCTGGTTGATGTCTTGACGTAGGGTCCAAGTCCTCTGGATCACGTTCATTCCGAAAATCACATTCCCGAAGGTTTCATTCCATTTGGACTCCGTTTGATATTCTTTTTCTGCGAAACTCTGAAATAGGCAAAAAACAACAATTCTGGGCTGGGCCTCCGGTTAATAGGTTAGTCCCAAAAACAATATAAAAGTGTATAATAAAGCCCAATAATGTCCAAAATAGAATATAAAATAGCATGGAACAATAAAAAATTATAGATACGTTGGAGACGTATCAATATGCTTACTATAGAGTTCAATGATATGCTTTGTGGAATCTAGTCGATGATATGCTTTAGTGTAGAGTCTGATCACATGCTTATTAGTGTAGAATCCAAGGAACTATTAATAGGATAGATAATCCATATATACTTATTAGTAGAATTCATGATTAATTAGTACAAATGCGTAGTACTGTGTCTTTTGATAGTGTAGAAATCTAGACTTAATAGAAATATATTTGCAAGAGTATGTGCCAGGCTATTTATTAATTGATATGTTTTTCTTATTCAGAAATTGCCAAAGAACCTATCTGTGAGTTGTGGTATCGAGCCTGATGAAGAAGGCTCAGCTGGACTACGCCTTACCGCAAGGGGCTTCGACACCACCTGTACTTACCGCATGGACACAGGTGGTCGCACACAGTTAAACTCGGTTGGGTGGAAGAGATTCCTCGTTGGCAAGAATCTTCGTGTTGGACAGGTCATCCTAATTACTATCAGGAACACCCACCGCCCAGGATTGAGGATGATGATCGTCGTCGATATCATCTAGAACTATATATGTGTGTGTGGCTATATCATCTAGAACTACATATGATGATCGTCGTCGATATCATGTAGAACTACATATGATGATCATCGTCGATATCATCTAGAACTACATATGATGATCGTCGTCGATATCACCTAGTACTGCTTGAGGATGCATGTTGAGTATATATATGAAATTGTTATCTAGTGTCTAGGGTTTTCCCTAGTAGTGTCTTGGAGATCTATTCGAACTAAAACCACGACGAGTAATTTGGAACGGAGGGAGTACTACCTAGTACCTATAATGCTTCTATGAAATTAATATCTAGTAGTACCTAGTATCTGGAAATTGTAGTTTATTGAAGCTGAAACGGGGTAGGAAGTCGGGGCGAAATGATGAAAGATATAGCAGTAGCGCGGGGCCAGGAAATCGCTACAGCTAATTAATAGTAGCGCGTTCCAGAAAAGCGCTGCTGATATAGTCAATAGTAGTAGCGCGGGTACAGACCGCGCTACTACTAACAGTTAGCTGTAGTGTCTTATTGGTAGCGCGGCTACCCGCGCTGCTGATAGCCTCAAAACCCGCGCTACTACTAGGGTTTTCCCTAGTAGTGTCTTGGAGATCTATTCGATGTAACTCTTTTTGCGGTGTGTTTGTCGAGACCCGATGAATTGTGGGTTTATGATCAAGATTATCTATTAACAATATTTGAATCTCCTCTGAATTTTTTTATGTATGATTTGTTATCTTTGCAAGTCTCTTTGAATCACCAGTTTGGTTTGGCCTACTAGATTGATCTTTCTTGCAATGGGAGAAGTGCTTAGCTTTGGGTTCAATCTTGCAGTGTCCTTTTCCAGTGACAGCAGGGCAGCAAGGCACGTATTGTATTGGTGCCATCGAGGATAAAAAGATGGGGTTTATATCATATTGCTTGAGTTTATCCCTCTACATCATGTCATCTTGCCTAATGCGTTACTCTGTTCTTATGAACTTAATACTCTAGATGCATGCTGGATACCGGTCGATGTGTGGAGTAATAGTAGTAGATGCAGAATCGTTTCGGTCTACTTGTCACGGACGTGATGCCTATATACATGATCATGCTTAGATATTCTCATAACTATGCACTTTTTTTATCAATTGCTTGACAGTAATTTGTTCACCGACCGTAATACTTATGCTATCTTGAGAGAAGCCACTAGTGAAACCTATAGCCCCCGGGTCTATTTTCTATCATATTAATCTCCCGTCAACTAGCTATTTTTGTCGCCGTTTATTTTGCAATCTTTATTTTTAATCTTTATCATAAAAATACCAAAAATATTATCTTATCATCTCTATCAGATCTCACTTTTGCAAGTGGCCGTGAAGGGATTGACAACCCCTTTATCGCGTTGGTTGCAAGATTCTTATTTGTTTGTGTAGGTACGAGGGACTTGCGTGTCGCCTCCTATTGGATTGATACCTTGGTTCTCAAAAACTGAGGGAAATACTTACGGTACTTTGCTGCATCACCCTTTCCTCTTCAAGGGAAAACCAACGCATGCTCAAGAATAGCAGGGGGGGTAACCTAGAATTTTCTATAGATATGTTTTTTTAACTATATAGCACAATCACTATTATGATATTTCCTAAATTATTTGTTTTAGAGATATCTAACATAGATATGTATAAACTATAAAATTTAGACAAGTATCAAAAAGTATTTTTACAAAGTACAAATTGAATTCAACCGAATGTATGAGTATTTTTCAATGATATACATTACAAATATATAATAAAATAATAATACAACTTGTATTTATCAATTAAGTATGTCAATTAAGTAATTAAAAATATACTCTTAACACGGTAGTATGATAAGTATAAAAATTTAGTATAAAATATGTATATATCAAGCGGAACAGGTGACTTAGAAAAATATAGAATTCGAGATATGCTACCCAAATTTTAAACTCTGGTCTGAATTTATCTGCAAAAAACAGAAAGAAAAGAATGATACTTGTTTACTGCGTGTATTAGCACTTCACACATGATGTATACCATGCTAACGCCCTAAGCTTTTCAAAACATGCTCAACGGCATATGGGGGAGTCTGCAAAACTTGAGCACTGCGGGAAACAAGGAAAATGGACTTGGCCTTCTAATTGACAAAGAGTGCAATCCAGACTATGACAGATAGCCGAAGCATCACCTTTCCACGCTCACATGTCGGTCGAGACAACAAGCTAGGCGACCTCTACTAATTCGGCGATTCGTGCCCGGCCTCCGAGCATAACTACGAGGATCTATACAAGCAGGAGGGGAAGACTTGTCCTGTTTGCATCACTCTAGAAGCCAGATGTGGCTGCATCGGTAGCATCGTTGACAATTGAAGCTTCTGGATGGTTTCCAGTCCGCATCCAGAAGTGGTGGCGACTGTGGAGAAATTTGATGGAACTTATGCAATATAGACATGGTGAAGCACACAAAGAATCGTTGTAAAAAAGATCACATTTCTACTCTCAGGCACATCAGCAATGTCTCCTCACTGTAGATTTTTTTTGGACTCATGAGAATGGGAAGAGAAAAACCAACAATAAATTGCCATCCTATTTTTGTGCCTCCAACAGGTTAACATTATCAACATAAAGCACCAAATTTTTATGAGTAACTGTCATCTCATTCATCTGGATTCTATCATTATCAGCGCTTAGTTGCACCGATACAATCTGATTGTGTCATTCCACTAATAACCTAACATCTCAGTAAATAAAATCCTTAAGCCAAAGCAAACTCCACTCACCACTGTCACAACCGTCAAACCAATCCACCTAACCCCTCAATAACTTTTGTTGTTGCCAACTCCACATAAAAATCCAAAGTGGTGACTTTCTACACTGAAGTGTGATGAATCACCTGCATTTTAAACACCATCCTATCAAAGCTTTTGCAATATAATTCAATCATGATAAAGAATAGTAATGAACATCATCTAAATCACATTGCTTCACTAGAGAACATACCAATAAAACTAGTCATAATTAAGCACTCTTTACTGAACATAAATGACAGTACTTAACATCACCTAAATTACATTGCTTCACTACAAAACAAAACTAGTCATAATTAAGAACTCTTTACTGAACACCTCTACCTAATAATAAAGGGCCTATTGCTTCTGGCGGTACGTCACCAAAATTGCTCTCGAAGTTGCAAAATATTACCCATCGATGCCACCTATAAGTGATAAAAAAACGTTTCACACAGGGGAATCCTTCACTGGGCGCCCATGCAGTAGGAACCTTCTATATTGCGCCCCGGGAGAAGACACAACACATCTGTTTGGGCCGGCCCATATCTGCGCGGCCTATTTTTTAAATTTCATTTTAAATTTTTTTGTTTTCCTTTTCCGTCTTTGTTTTATTTCAACTTTAAATAATTTTTCCAAAAATATAAAATGTGAATTTGAAATATTTTTTTAATAATTGATAAATGTTTGTGGATTAAAAAAATTTCGTGATTTTAAAAAAATGTTCGCATATTCAAAAAATGCTCGCATTTTGGAAACAGATGTTTGAGAAATAAATAATACTCATGATTTTATAAAATAGTTTGTGTATTAAGAATGTTAATGAAATTGAACAAAATTTCACCAATTCAAAAAATGTTCATGAATTGAAAAAGATCCTAAAAATTCAAAAATTGTTCGTGACTTACAAAATAGTTTATTGATGCATAAAAATTTCACTTATTCAAAAAATGATCTTGCATTTCAAACATGTACGTTAAATGAAAAAATGTTCGTGAATTTAAAAATTCTTTCACCAATTTCCAAAAAGAAATCGTCGATTCTAGAAATGTTCGCCTATGCAAGAAATATGTTTTAAAAATTGTTCACAAATAGTATAAAATATTCATGAATTCAAAAGAAGTACATATTTTAGAAAATATTTGAAAATCTGTAAAAATGTTCACAAATTTAAAAAATGTTTACGATTTCAAATGTGTTCACGAGTTTAAGAAATGTTTATATTTTTCAAAAAGTATTCATGATTTCACGAAAATGAGATTGATAGTCTATCTCGATGATGCAGCAAAATATGATCATGGGCATTGAAGATTATGATTGTTTTCTTCCGTTGCAACGCGTATGCCGTTTTGGTAGTAAATAACAGTACTCCTAGTTAACACCACCCAAATCGACGTGGCGGCGAAGTTTTGCCGTGCTCGCTCGTTGAATGAGCTGCTTCTCCTAGGATAATTTGTTTTTTTATAGTTATGCTATCAATTTTTGTAGGACAAATCGGCAATCTTCAGCTGAATCATGTCTATGCACGATGAATTGTTTAGCTTCTTCTGTCTTATTGTTTTGCTCCATGCATCATATTATTTTGTCAGAGCGAAGATCTGAAGAACCTTCAATATGAATCATATTTTAGATACTAGTGGTTGAAGCGCCACCCTGTGATCAGTGGCGGAGCCAGGAAAAATGAGTGAGGGGGGCTGAGTGTTCTTAATTCTTGTTGGGGAGGGCCAGCCCACTAAATTACTCTATTTTAACTGCTAATAACCATCTATTCAGATGTATATTAGGCCTAAATCAGTTTTGTTAGGGGGGCCAGGCCCCTGCTGGTCCCCCTGTCTCCGTCATTGCCTGTGATGCTGCTTGAGAGGAAACTGTGCGCATGTTTTCATTTAGAAAAATACGTAGAGTCCTCGCCTCCGTCTAAGAAAACATCTCGGAAAATAATTCTCACCTCCATCTAAAAAGAGTAAAAAAGAAAAAAAATAACACCGCGGCCTATCAGCGAGCGCCACTTTGCATAACCCTTCATTTAAAAAATACCAGAGACCCTCACATCCATCTAAAACAAATACATTTAGAAAATAATCCACACTTTCATCTAAACAAAATTTCCAAAAGATTTCTCACCGCAGCCAACCAGTTTGCGCCACATGGCATAGCTGGTTGACTGCCCTTAGACTATCCACAGTGGGAGTAACATAGATGGTAACATCACACATCTTTAGGCAAAACAGATGATGTTGCGAGTAATTAATGAGGAAAGAGAAGCATGCGGTAAGACTAGCCACAGTGGGTAGTAACATAGACTAGTAACATGCACATGTTACTACCTCTATAGTGGAGAGTAACATATTTGTGGTAACATGCAACATTTTATTTATTACTCCCTCCGTCCCAAAATATAAGAACGTTTTTGACACTATGCTGCTAGTGTAAAAACCGTTCTTATATTTTGGGACGGAGGGAGTAGGCTATAGACACATCTTGTCTTGATATGTGTGATCTTACTCATACTACTAGTAACTAGCTATGTTATCACTTTCCTCTCTTTCTTTATTTATTGCTTGCCGCATCATCTACTTTATCTAGATATGTGTGATGTTACTACCTATGTTACTCCCACTGTGGGTAGTCTAACATAGATAGTTACTGTAACATCACACATACCAAGATAAGATGAGTCTATAACCTAATAAATAAAGTGTTGCATGACGCTGCATATATATTACTCCCCACTATAGAGGTGTGAGGTAGTAACATAGACTAGTTACTACACATTGCGATTAGTCTTAAGTAGAGGGAGTATGAGGGACCGTACGTGAACTCTTAGGACAAGTTTAGTGACCGAATTTTGGGTATTCAACTTTACCTCTGATGAAATTATCTAAGAGTTTTTTATTGGAAAAAGAAAACAATCTAGGAGTAAAAAAACTCTTCACCGCCGAAGCTCGTCGGTGGTGCTCCGCCCGTCCGCCGTGCCCGCCTGCCCCCTGTAGAGCCTGCGTCCGCCGCGCTAGCTGGCCGGCGCCTCACCGCCGTGGATCTGGCCTCATCAGCCTCGCACTCCCCACCCGCATCGTTCCCGAACCGCACCACCAACGCTCGCCGCGTGCTCCTCCTTCCGCCACCGATTCAATCTGACGGGACGAGAGCTGGGGGAGCACGGGCGCGTCCGATTCGGTGCCGTCTCATGGTGGTGCTTCGGCGGGCATCTCTCGTCTCCGAGCAGCCGAACACGAGAGATCCCACCCGCGGCGCCGAATCCATTCTGCAGTGAGAGGTTATATTCATCAGATTTGTTGGTGACAAGTTCTGTATGCATTGGTGCTGTTAACTCAGTGGTTGGATTCAGATGTGCAAGATATTGTGAATTTGTTGCCGATGCGTATCTGAAGAACTTTGCATCAAGGTTCATTCACATGTTCTAGTAGTTTAACTATTTTTTTCTTGCTTCTTACAGTTGACCTGACCATTGCTCACATCTTGTATGTTCATGTCCTCTTGGAAAGATCCTTAGTAGTGCCCGGAGCCCATTTCCCCGCAATCCAGTAGTCTCACCGTTGCTGGTCGGACTTTCTGTAGTGCTTCTCTATTAGGAGGCAAAATGAATTTGCTTAAATCTGAAATCTGTTTTTTGCTCCTCTGTATATGGTTTAATATGGTGTGCCCCCTTTAAATGATTCAGCTGATCATGGTGTTCAGCAAGGTCGAAGTGAACCTGAGAAGGCTGCTTCAGGAGGCTCCTCAGCAGCAGAATCAGGCCAAGCTTGCCCATGTAAGTGTAGCTCCTCTAATCTCATTAGATTTGCTCCATGCTCCGTTTCTGTTCAACGATTGAGCAGGCTATGTTCTGTAACTTACTTAGCTGGAGAAGGAAGATACAGATAACCTGTGAATCTTTTTGCTGTTGTTAAGATGAATGTGATGAAAATTCAGTGATGGAATTTGCTTTGCTTCATTATGTTTTTGCTCAGTTTTAACGGATGGTAGCTGATGAATACTCTCTCTTTAATCTTTATCATTTTTTGCTGGTGTGTGCTGGCACTGACAGCCTCCAATTACAGTACATATCCACAGCCAGGGAGCTATTGGAGCAGCTTGGAGCAGAAATTACAACTGAAGGAGTACCAAGGTACTCCATGGGTTTCTGTGTTCTCAGATGACTTAGTTTTGTATGCCTTTTGGGAATATTAATATGTTGACTGTGGTACAGCCTGCAATCTGTGTTCCAGCTAACATTTGTTGAGGACCCATAATTTTACAAATAACAGATAGGAACTCCTTAATTTCAACACCAGTATAAGTTTTCCCTTGCATTTTTTGAAGTTTTTCTGAGCGTACACTGGCTAATGTACCCTTGTAAAAGGATCCATGATTCCCCACTCAATGAAGGCATGACAATCTGGATACTCTTCTACTTTTAGATTTATTAGCAAAATGTTCATGAAAATCTTTATACTGTATATCAGTGGCTAGCAGTCAGAGCTAGTGATGTCAAAGCTATATACATGTGGATATATGTAGACAAGGTACAGTTGAATGTAAGTGTAGTAGTGCAGCAAACCCAAGTTATGTGATGTCACTTGACATCAAGACAACATGTAGCACCGCCACTGCTGTATATGTAAGATACACTTCTTATACTTGACAAAAGAAATCATACATGAGGTTCAGACTATAATTTTTTATGACCTTCCATTTGATGCCCTGGATTTTGATGATGAAAATGTCTGGTCAGACCGTCAGAGTAATGTCTGAAGCAAAGCAAGTTACCCTTTGCTGTTTATGAGCATTTCCCCATGATCAGAACATGCCCATTCATGAGTTTTTTCTTGATCCAGAGTTTCGAAAGCTAAGCTCAGTGAGTATTCAGAAAAGATTGAGGCGCTAGCTGCCACATTTTCTGCTCCAGTGGTATGTTTTATCACGTCGATTCATATTGATATTGATATGCTGAATTCGTCCACATTCACGCTACATAACCTAATTACGAGCACGGCATATGATGTCCCTAGACTCTTTATTTGAACTGATTTCTCAGATCAGTACATGCCACCATTACTCCTACAGTCTAGCTTATAGCACCTCCATTACAAACTTATGGATGCAGACAGAAAATGACGATCCAGTTGATGAGATCAAAGAAGAAAGCTCTTTGGAAAGAGAAAAGGTTGAAGGTCCAATATCCTTATCAGCAGTATTGAGAAGGAGATCAACGTAAGTAAAATCTTGTCCCTTTTGTTCCTTTCCTTTTCTTACAGTTACAACTTAATAAATTAATGGATGCAAATACATAGGGCTCAGGTGGAAGCTGGTACAAGCAATAATGAGAGGAAAGAGAGGGACACTGGAGCACCTATTAAATTGGATTCAGAAGCTCAGGCTCACATTGAGAAGCATAGGTACGCACCCGTTTTTTTTTTTTTGGCAAAGTTTCTCGTCGACCCAAGTCTCTGGCTTAATGCTCTCACTATCTTTTATCCGCACGAACAACCAATTTACTGATTTGTTCATTGACTGGTCTTGCTAATTTTACTGTGATGAAAAGTGTAAGTATAATCAATGTTATGTTTGATCTACCATTTTCTTGTGATGTTTTTTAAGACCTAAGCATGTAACATTCAGGGTTGTACAAGATGAACAAATGGATATACTTGGTGGCTATCCTCTTACCATGTTGGATTTCTAACTGCACAGGAACCTGCAAGACAGTCTGATAGACGAAATGGTTGACTTAGCACGCCAGCTGAAGGAAAGTAGCCTTGTAGTGAACCAATCCGTGCAAGATACAGTGAAGGTAGGTTTTTCTGTTCCCTTGTGGCATTGATTGTTTCTTATGTGGATGAAGTTCTCTCAGCTCCCTTTCTGCTGGATTTTTAGTGAGAGCTCACTTGCTGGG
The DNA here is from genome assembly GCF_018294505.1 of Triticum aestivum. NCBI lineage: Eukaryota > Viridiplantae > Streptophyta > Magnoliopsida > Poales > Poaceae > Triticum > Triticum aestivum. Next base: position 14,114,385 of record NC_057811.1, read on the forward strand.
TACTACTGATGCAGATCCTTGATTCCACTGAGAGAGCCATGGAGCATAGCTTGGCAAGCACCGGGAGCGCAACGGCGCGAGCCTCTGAGGTCTACTCGCTGGCCTCCAAGACAACCTGCTTCCAGTGGTTGCTCATCTTTCTGATGACCTGCATGTTCGTCATGGTGGTTATGCTCATACGGGTCACCTGATGTCGTTCGCCGCGACCACTGAAAACACTGTCATCAATAGCCGTTAAGATTGTACAATCTTCTAAATGATCCTTCTGAACATAAACACGAACCAGTGTTCCGGAAGGAGCATTGCTTCTCACTGTCATTGTGCAGTTCGCTGAAGAAAGATGCATCGGCACTCTGTGCACCCAGGTAACTGTCAAGTTTCAGAGAACTCTGAATATTGTGGCTTCAGAATATACTTAAACTTGTTCTGCATTGATATATTAGTCAAGAGTATTGAAAACATTCTTCGTCCTTGTTTTCGTTTTTGCTCTTTGGCCATAAATCGGATGTCATATCACTGGTAGAAAAAAGGCCTTTAGTCCCGGTTCGCAAAGGCCTTTAGTCCTGGCTGTGCAACCGGGACTAAATATGCGCGACTAAAGACCCCCCTTTAGTCGCGCCTCTTACGAACCGCGACTAAAGGCTTTAGTCCCGGTTCTTGTGGCTGACCGGGACTAAAGGCCCGTCCTTTAGTCCCGGTTCTCGTGGCTGACCGGGACTAAAGGCCTCCTCCGCAGGTTTAAACCTGGTTTTTTTGCGAATTTTTTTTATTTTTTTTATTTTCAAATTTCTGAATTATTTTAACCTCTAATCTCTAATCACCACCCCTCATCACTGCTCAATTTATCCTCTAATCTCTAATCACCCCTCATCATTCCAAATCATCTAACTTCCCGGACGGTCACCCATCCTCTCACTACTCCAGCCTGAGCACGCTTAACTTCCGGGTTCTATTCTCCCTCGTTTCCAAGTCTGCACTTGTTGTTTTCCTGACAATAGCAGGATGTCAATTCTATTAACCCTCAGGAATTTAGCTTGAGCATGAAGTGACACATTTCACTGTTTGAGTTTGAAACTATTGTTTTAAAAAACAATACTTATTTAGTAACACTAATATTTCTAGAATAATTAGTTTGACCATTGTTTGACCACCAGTTTGACCACAGTTTGACCAGATTTGACCAAAATTTTAAAAAATGAAATAATTATTTAGTAACACTAATATTCTAGAATAATTATTTTGACCATTGTTTGACCACAGTTTGACCACAATTTGAAATTGTTTGAATTTTTTTGCCTCTCCAGATCTTAAAAGCCCCGTATCTTTTTTTCTGTTAGGTTTTTGAGGATTCTAAAAATGTTTAACGGGGTTCCCCCGTTAAATTCGGATGTAACTTTTCGAGTAGATGATTTTTCATATAAAAAAACTTTTTCATCCGAGTTCGTATGCAAAAGTTATGCCCATTTTAAGAATTTCCAGAGAGATTTTGCAAATAAAGTCGAAATTCATATTTGTTAATTTTCCCAACAACTAGACCACATATCACATGGGAAACTTATTTTATTTTATTTTTTTGACATTTCCATCATTTTCTTTTGTTTTTTCTAAAACTGAAAAGGCGAGGGGGGGGGGGGGGGGTAGAGTTTGAAAATGAGGCCTCCTTTAGTCCCGGTTGGTCTGGCCAACCGCGACTAAAGGTTCGGGCCATTAGTCGCGGTTGGCCAGACCAACCGGGACTAAAGGTCTAACCTTTAGTCCCGGTTGGCCTGGCCAACCGCGACTAAAGGCCTTCGGGCCAGCCTGAGGACCTTTAGTCCCGGTTGGCCAGGCCAACCGGGACTAAAGCCCCTCCCGTCCGCCAGCGCGCGCTGGGCCCAGATAGTTGGTCGCGGGCCTCCTCCCGAACCGCGACTAAAGACCCCTTTAGTCGCGGTTCGATTATTTTGGGGACTAATGGGGGCGTATGGAAGCCTCTTTTTCTACTAGTGTATTAACTTTTTTTTTTACAATATTTTGTGCTACCATTCCCATTACGCGTCACTAAATTATCCTTAGTTAAGACCACTCCTCTACACAGGCCCAAAAGAATATCTTAACCCTTAGTGGGACTTTCAACTTCGAAATGAATTTCCTATGGAAAACATGATTGTCATTTACCATGTCCGCATACATGGACTTAAACAAAAACATCCTGGAAGTATGATTGTATGAAGTTGCCGCCGGAAAGCATCCGTCTCCTGAAACAAATTAACATCAACCAACAACTGGACCATGTGTAACCAATCAGTTCCTTTATCACCTGATAAGAGTCTGGTGAAAAGTATCATGTTTCCATTGCACAATGTTATACAGAGAAGGGCACTGCTGGCTAACCTAGTGCTCGTCCATCAGCAACAAAGTATGAGCCCTGACTAAGAAAAAGTCTTCCTTGACTTTTAATAGACCCTTTGAGAATGGTGAACTTGTCGGTTTTACTGTCACTTGAGACACTTTCTGAATGTGGATATTTGTTGAAGCAACTCCTGCCAGACTACATTTTCATTTATAAGCTTGAACAACCATTTGTTGACAAACATTTTATTTTGGATTCCAGATCCACTCCAAGATCACCCTGGTCCTTTGTTCTGAAAATAATGCCTTACTTGGTTAATCGATATTTCTTACGTTCACCACATAGCCAGAGAAAACGAAATCTGTTCACCCCATTATGTATTTCAAAGGACAAAACATTGGTAGACTGGTGAGCACTGGATTGATAAGAACAAGTCGTCCTCCATATGGCAACTCACCATTACAGCTATTGATTTTTTTTCTCAAACCGGTCTTCTATCCTTTTCCATTTCTTATTCGAGAGTTTCCACTTTCCAGAAATGAATAGGGGTACCAAGGTAACGGAGTGGGAAAAATCATGACTTGCACCCAAATAACTCCTTATATTTGTCCTCAACCTCCTTAGCCCGACCGAAGCAGGATATCTCACTTTTATGATTTTTTTAGACCAAAAGGTTGCTTAAAATTCATCAAACGAGTTTCACATCGACGCACCGAAGAATGGTTATACCACATTCTATGAGATGCGTAAGTCTACTAAGTTGCCCATCTCTATTAGCCTGTGTGCAATGAGGATAGCTAACATGTTAGCGACAAGGTTGAAAATGATGGGAGACATTGGATTGCACTGCCTCAGACCCTTCCTAGTCTGAAAGCAATGACCAATATCATCATTGTCTTTAATCACCAATTCGCCATGTTACCGCTTATGAGGAACCTTGCAATCAAGTCGCACCACTGTGGCACGAAACCTTCCTTGCAAAGAGTCTACCGAATCCAGATATGAAAGATCATCATTGCCACAAGCCTACGCTCAGTTAAGGAACACATGCACAAAAGGAACAACTGTGAGTATTGCGAAACCTTTCATGCGAAGAGTATACCGAGTCCATATATGGAACGTCGTCATTACCACAAGCCTACGCTTGTTTAAGGAACAAATGCTCGAAAAGAACAACTGTGAATGGTATGTAGCTACAATATTCCATGCAACTAATCATCATTCACTTTTAGGACTATAAAACAAACTATTCATTGCGGCTTTGACTCGCCACAACAGCAAGTAATAAATTTATTTCTCAAAACATAACGCAGTAGTTCTGCCTCTGATATAGCATGCTGCCGAGGCACAGGAATGCATAGCTCTTGTCCTAAATTAGAATCCATAACCTGTACAAAAAATTAAAACAAGTTAGTAAGACCATATTGATTCCTGAGTAAGAAATAGCAGACGATGATGAGCAGATTGTCTCTGTATACCTGAACCGCACATCGGGTTCACAACAGGTGCACACTTAGGCGCCCTTATGTCGACGACAACAGCGTCCGAGGTGATGAAAGTTTTCGCCACTGATGCAGCATGCTCCAAGCAACACCTCACCACCTGTTTGCGCAACATCCAGTTAATTTTTGTTTGAGCTTGATGCTTATGCACAGAAAGGAGGGTAAAGAAAATAGTTGGATGCAAATAAGGAGGTACATAGAATCCCCCTTAGAAAGGTCTCATCAAACTGGTCACCCCTTCAAAGTTTATGGGTTCCATGCTTATTGTTTCAGCATAGTTACAAATACAATTATATGTCAGTTAGGATAAACACCCAATCGCCATTTCCCGACAAAACATAATGGACTCTAGGATTTTTCAGGTACATTATCTTGAAAAAAGTGTACCATAGCATCCTCATATGAGAGTATCGGTTATATGACGTGGTCAAAGAGAACATTGCTTCTGCAAGCACATACCTTGGTTGGATCAATAATACCAGCAGCCATCAAATCCTCGTAGTTTCCTGTAGCGGCATTGTAACCATAGCTGGAGTTGTCAATGGCAAGGACCTGAATGCAGGCAAGTTCCAAATTGGTTATGCTCAAGTTTTTGAATATCAAATTCATATTTGAAAACAAATTTGAGTTCCAAACCTTCTCAATAACTACGCTGCCATTAATGCCAGCATTTTCTGCAATCAGTTTAAGTGGATAACTTAAGGACTTCCTCACAATTTCAGCCCCAACCTTGAAAATACGAAGAGGTGATTAGTTCAGTGCGAGGGAAGAAAACAACGCCTTGAACTAAATACAGAATTCCGTTATTGAAACCTTGCGAAAGAGGATCCCATTAACTTTTTTCATACCTTCTGTTCATCATTCTCAAGGGTTTGTTTAATAGCATCCACTTTTGATGCAAGCCTTACGAGGGTACAACCACCACCAACTACAATACCTTCCTCAACAGCCGCCTGCCCACAAAGAAAGGTAGTCAATTAACAAAGAAATGAGTACATATAGGTTTTGTTGTAAAGTAAAATCAACACAATTCTAGAATGCACTAGAAGGCCCTCTGAATGATATCAAAGGTACACAAATCCCTTTTTCTTTTCCTTCTAAGGGCCTCTTTGATTCGTAGGATTTCCAAAACGCGGGAATAGGAAAAACATGGGATTAGAGTGGAATGTCGTCTTGAATCCTACAGGATTGTACGAGTGTTTGATTGTGCATAGAAAAAACTTAGGATTCTTTAAAAGAGGTTTGAGTGGATGGAATGTTTCCTATGAAATCTAGTGCAAATAAATCCTACGGAAAAATTCCTATGGTTTACAATCCTACGAATCAAACAACCAAGATAGGAAAAATTCCTAAGGATTAGAATCCTCCAAAATTCCTTTGAGAATCCTTTGAATCAAAGAAGCCCTAAACTAGCTGCTCTCGCTCTACCAGTTCGTACTGAACTTTCACTTTCATTTATAGGCAAAAACCAATTGGAATTTAACCAGGAGAAAACATTACCTTTGTTGCATTCAGCGCGTCTTCGACCCTCAGTTTCTTTTCCTTTAGCTCGGTTTCAGTCTGTGCTCCTACCTACAAACCAGATGTATTATGTTATAGCTATTGTATTCTGCTAATGCAACCTAAAAAGTGCACTACTGGGTGTATTTCTGGAATTGTTGCCTAGTACATCAATAGATATCTCAGCGTGAACATCGGCTGTACCTGAATGATAGCAACACCACCATATAATTTGGCTATCCTCTCTTTTAGCTTTTCTTTTTCATATTCATGTTCAGTAGCCTGAAAAAAAAAGTTTCGGAACAAAATTTTAGTCAGGGTATTTTCATCCACACTTAAGTGAGACACACACTTGCGCGCGACAAGCTAATTGAACTATATATGCTGGAAATATGGAGCATCCAATAAGTTCACAATATACAGACCTCAATCTGGTTCTTGATTTGTGTCACCCTTTTGATTACTTCCTCTTGTGTAGTACCATCTCCAATTATTGTTGTTGAATCCTTAGTAATTACAACCTTGGCAGCAGTTCCTAGGACAGTTTTGTCTGCTTTATGCAGGGGCACTCCAAATTCGTCTCTGATGACAGTGCCTGCATGAAGAACGACCGTTATAACTGAACAAGTATCACAACGGGACGCATCGTGTCACACCAAACATCAAGCCCACCTCCTGTCAGAGTGGCGATGTCATCGAGGTATTGACTCCTGCGCTCCCCGAAACCAGGGGCTCTTATAGCAGCAATCTGTAGTGAGCCTCTAAGCCTGTTGAGCACGAGGGCTGCAAGAGCTTCCTGCTCAATGTCCTCTGCAATTATTAGAACTGGATATCCACTCGTAATAGCATCCTCTAGAATAGCGATGAGATCTTTGGCGCTGTTAATTTTCTTGTCCACGAGAAGGAGCTGAGCAATATATTATAAATATATCAGCTTAAGAGCACATAACTCATGGAGATTGTGCTAACTGAAGTAAGTAGACGAACTGCATGCCAAGACAATGTGCGACAGACCTTGCAATTGTTATACTCCACTGTCATTCTTTCACCGTCGGTCACAAAGTAGGGAGAAATATAGCCGCGGTCGAATCGCATCCCTTCGACCACATAGAGGCTGTTTTCAGAACTCTTTCCTTCTTCGAGCGTGACTACCCCATGTCGCCCAACCTTGCTCACAGCATCAGCTATAATGTTGCCAATTGCATAATCATTTCCAGCACTTACAGCAGCAACATCGACAAGTTCACTATCTTTGACCTGCAGTATTTAATGCAACTTGGCAAATTTGAATTTCAAATAGAGAGTACTCCCTTTAAAAATTAATATATGAGATTCAAATGAGGATTAGGGCTCCTGAAAATGATAACAATGGGCTAATATCTCATGAATGGTAGTTAGGGCATAGGGGTGAGTCATCTGCTCCATTCATAATTAGCATAGGGAGCAGAAGTTACTATAATTAATCTGATGCATTTTCTTGTTGCATTACAAGATTGGTCGAGTATTTATCATAGGATGATAGAGGAAATGTGATATAGAATTCAGAATGAATGTATTTTCGGAACTGAACAATGGATTAGCAAATCTAAACCTCCTTGGACATCTTTTGGAGCTCATAGACTAGCGCTTTGGCTGTTTTCTCGATACCACGGGCAATCTGTACTGGATTAGCACCAGCACCTACAATCTGGAGAAAGTAAAGAAATCTAACATTATTTACCGTCGAATATATAAAATAGTTATGCTATAAAAGACAAGACACAAGATATTTGTATTGGTGTACCTTAACACCCTCGGTGATCATCCCTTGAGCAAGGATGACCGATGTGGTTGTACCATCACCAGCCAAGTCATTTGTCTTAGCAGCAGCTTGCCTAACCAATTTAGCTCCAATATTTTCGACGGGGTCTTCGAGCTCAACCTGGTCGATAGCCAACAACGTCAAAAGTTCATACCACGGATTCAACTTACATTAGGATTGCATGGTAAGAATAAACCGTAATGACACGTACCTCTTTTGCTACCGTAACACCGTCATTAACGATTCTAGGTGGCCCGTACTTGCTCTCAAGGACAACATTCCGTCCTTTTGGACCAAGAGTAACTCCAACCAGGTTTGCGAGCTTATTCACTCCATTCTGATAGGGAAATATGCAATCAGAAATTGGCATAGAAAACCAAAAATACAGAACGACATAGACGATATATAGTAGCATTATTTAATTGAGGGTGATTAGATTGTACAACTCACTTGCAGCTTCCTCATAGCCGACCCATCCTTGTTGAAATACAGTTCCTTTGCGGCGTTCACTCTGAAATTGCACCTTCTCCTAGGCCTGATTTCCTGGGGAAGTGAAACAAATGTGGGCGAAACCAGGGAAAGAGCCTTCTTGGTGGAGAATCCGGTAGGAGCGGCAGCACTGAGGCCGCATGTGGAGATGCCACAAAATGGTGAAGCCATAGTCTATATCAATGTCACAAAAGTTTAAATAATTTATGTTAGAATGCTGAACATCACAATAGCAGGGAGAGGGAAGGAGGGAGTTGTCGGATCGATCGATACCTGGTTACTCTGATCTCGTCTTGTGCTCCACCTTCCTTGTGTAGGGTTTAGTGGAGGTTTCTTTGGTTTGTCGTTTAACTCATCATCCTTCTCCTCTCTTAAATAGCCAACGGAGCAAAGGAGGCAAAGGTTGAGAGAGAAATAGGTAAAGGCTGAATGCCGTTGGGCCCTTTGGAGCATGTGGAGTCTTCATTACGGGATGATATCTCAGTCTTCTTTCGTTTTAGTGATGATGCCACGTATAGGATAATTACTAACCTGTAAGAGACAGAGAAATGAAAAAATAGTTGTGATTTCCTTATTACTTAACTAAGAGATGATCTCTTAGAACCGGAGATAAAACAATGTTTTCGTTCCTTATCCTAAATGTCATCTCTTAGTCATATACTAACGTAAAACATGTTTTTCTTTTTTCATCTCTAGACTAGATTACGGGGATGATCAAGAGAAGACCATCTTCTCAACATTGTACATGCACTTAATTAGTACTCCCTCCGTCCCATAAGATCGTTTTGCAAGCTAGGGAGTACTAGTTTACGAGCTACTCCCTTAATGATCTAAACGCTCTTATATTTTTTACGGAGGGAGTACTCAGCTCATTAAGCTCGTGCTTGCTATGTCTGGTAAGCTTAACAAGCGAAAACCCTGCTCGCAGTCGTCGGAAGCGTGTTAAGGTGGCGAGTACCCGTGAGCGCTAGTTAACACTTAACGCGCACTACTGCATATATCTAACAGGAATCCAAATTCTTCTACAATTTGGCCAAAAAATTAGATATTAGATTCTGGAACTAACCATACATTGAACTCCTACGGGCTGGGTTGGGTTGATTAGATGGTGTAACTTAAGATAAGAATATGTGGTGTGTTGTTTTAACTAGCTTAACGTGAAACTCGTTAAGCTTAACGAGCTAAAACCGATTATTTGCTTAATTCATTTAGAAGCTAGCTATTGGCTATTGAGCACTCATTAAGCTCACAAGCTGAGAACTTTGTGTCCACCCCTAGTCTATCCACGTTGTACTGGAAGAAAATAGAACTCTCTATCTCTCTCCCTCTCTCCTTGCTTTTTCTTTGCTAGAACTCGCTTCCTCTCCCTTTGCTTGCTAGACGGACAAAGTTACTTGTGGCAAGTTCTTTATGTCGAGGTAGTGTCTGTTCACCGTGCCGACAAAATTGTGGCCCCTTCTGTAAATACGGCAAGCATCTACACGTCGAAGGATTTGGGTTGGTTTGGCGAAATCAAGGAGACACATCAGACTGGCATCCCCATTCTGAACTGCCTTCTCATATATTTCATCAAGAGGAGGATACAGCACTGGATGCATGCATGGATTGCAATCGATGAGTAGGCGTATACATGCATGAGAGATACTTGTGCACGTGGAGATCATTTCGTATTTTTAAGAGGACCAGAAGATGCAGCTCGGTTTGTTTGCTGAGGAAATATTTGTACGACCGGGATGCTCGCACAGAAAAGAGCACCTCCTCCTTCAAGAAAGAAAGTTAGGGCTCGTGCCTCTCGCCGGCACCAGTGCAGGTCTGTCTGTTCTCCGGTGCCCCTAGGGCCATGCAGGCGCGGTGGATTCTGGCAAGGGCCGCCGGGAGGTCTCCGTTTTTAGTCGTTTTTTCAATCTTGTTAAAGTTTGTGTCCTGCTCAGAAAGGCCAGACAACGGCGGCTCCCTGAAGATGGAATAAAGGTATCCCCGCCTAGCCCCCGTTTCGACGGTGCGTCTAGCATCGTTGGTGGACGTGTGGAGGTGTGTCTCCGGCAAACGATCTATCTTTGGTGGATTTGCTCGGATCTCGTCGTTGTTCGTCTACGTTCGTGTGTCTTCGGTTTGGATCCTTCAGATCTACGTTATTCTTCATCGCGGCGGTTGCCGTTCTGGGGTGCTGGTCCTATGGGGCCTTAGCACAACGACTTTCCGACTGTCTACTACAACAAGTTGTGCCTGACTACAGCGATGGAGGAGCGATGACAGCGGCGCGCCTTCGGCTCGCTTCAGTGCTTGTAGTCGCCGCTAGGTGGTCTACGGATCTGGATGTAATTTTTATTTCTGGTGTTCGTTGTATTGCCATGATTGAAGATGAATATATTGGAAGTTTTCCCGCAAAAAATAAAAAGATTTGTACGACCACGGCACAGAACATAACTGTGATCTATCTAGCTTGCTCGCGGTCCATATATGTACATGTGTGTACGTAGCTTTTTTTCCTTATTAAGACAGTCTTTTCTTTTGTCTTATCAACCATAGCTTTATTTTCTTTTAACCCAAAGGTGCATATAGCTAGATAGATATAGTACATAGAATGCCGGGCATTGGATGCTTTCCTGCCGGAACGAGCAAAGCTACTACTCCCAAAAGGGCATAACAGAACAGTGACCTATCTTTCTAGCTAGACCATAGCTTTGTCGGTCCATATATGTGTGCAAGTATTGAGCAGATTTGGGAGGAAGGAATCACTGATGAACTGGTACGGACGGATCACACGTGGTCTTCATTGATTTGGAGGAAAATTAGAGGGGTATAAATTTTTCCTGCAACACTAGTATTTACCCCTTTGATTCACAAGAATAGATAGATGGAAAACCAGAGGTTTTTTTTCCTTGGTCTCATCTCCAGTGGAGAAGTACGTACAAGAATGAAAAAAAATTCCACCCACTCGTCATTTTTTAGAATTCCTGTGCACACATTGAATCAAGCAAATAGTTGCAGCCAAAACGGAGTTTTGAGCTGATAATGGACACCTTTACAATTCCCGTGGTATCTCTTTGCCTGCAAATTAAGAGCAATTTTAGCATGCTCCCTCTTATCTCCTCTTTTCACATGGGAGGTAGGAAGGTAAGAGTTACTCGGACCCACTACTTAATGAAATCAACGGCTCAGATCTATTAAATTAATACTCTTACCTCCCTTGATATGCTGCATTTGTCTTGTCCTTGTCCCCAAGTTTCTAGTGCCTGTGTTTTTTCTTGTTTTCTTTCTTTTTGGGTTTTCATTCGGTTTTCCCTGATTAGCCGAGAATGTTAGGTTTCCAGGTCAGATTTTCCTTATAAACTAGACCAGCTCTCTTCTTCTTAATAAGATGCAGGAACTCCCTGCCCCTCTCGAGGTGTTCTCGAAAAAAAAAGAGGAGGTAAGGGGGAGCATGTTAAAATTTGCTGCAAATTAAACGATATAATTTTCTAGAGTTCCTTTTTCTTCAATCGTGTGTTTTTCCTATCCCATTGCTACATTTCTACATTTCTTTTTTCAGTTCCTCCATTTTTCCTATCCTGTCAGTCAAAGAAGCCGTAGTGTTCAATATGATGCATTCTAGCTAGAAGTAGCTAGTTAGGTTTCGATCATATTTGCTGTGATGTGCGTAATGGCTCAGAATGGTCTAAAGATAAGAATGATTCGACTATTGGAGATCGGTTCACGTCACTCATTTGTATAACTATTGTTTTTTCATTAATGACTGCTATGCCAAATACGTCATGTTATGGGATTCTTTGGACTACAAGATCAAACCAAGTAGTAGACCGGGGTCTCATAGATAATGTTCAAGAAATTGGGATAACTTAGCAACCTGTTTTAATCTTTGGCTTGACTCTTTTCCATTATTCTTTAGTTTCCCACTTTCTCTAATAAGTGCAGTTACTATGGCGCCGCAACAAGAAAACTCAGAAAAGTACAAATTATTAAGATTTATTTTTGAAAAGGTAAAAGTTATACGAATTTAAAATAAAATTAATAAACTAAAGAACCACAATGTTTTTTGACATTGAAGTATATATTTTTGGAACTGCCAGTCAAAAAGGAAACCACTTTTTCCTAGTTGTATGTGAAAGATATCACCCAATATTTATTGCTGCAAATCAATCATTCCTTCTTATTTTTCCTAGTATTTATGCTTAGGAACTCAAGTTCTGAATTATTTTTTACTTCATTTTGTCTAATGCTGATAAGACAACAATTTTTAAACCTTTTTGTCTGTATGTATTTTAGATTTTTTTAATAATGTATAACATAATGTTAAATATAGAATATCCAAAAAGGTTTCCCATTTATATCTATTTATATATCAATTATGCTCCAACCAAATGCAAATTTGACCTAAATTTCCAGTTAAATGCTGACTTTCTTTGCCAGCCGACCCAACACCCTGTCTCTTCAGGAGGAAAGCTTGCTTGCGTACCTTACTTGAAAACAAAAAGCTTGAGTTGTACCCGAAGCGGAAGATTTGATGAGCCAATGCTTGCTCTCTGACTGCTCTTATCACTTCTTCTTGACCTCTGCTGTCAATGTTCTGAGTGCCGCCCCTGTCCCTAAACTTATGGATTATAGAGCCTGATTCAAGCATTTGAAAGTCTAAAGTAAACCTGGATTGTCAAACGGGACACCCAAGCTTCTTTACCGAAGAACAGAATAATCTGTTGCACCTAGGAAACCCTAGGTAGGAGTACATCTTTTTCTACGTATGTATGTTTGTGCCAGACAGAAAGGTTAACTCAGAACCTAAAGTACCAAAGAAACAATTAAGTCTTTTCTAGGGTGATTGCACCGACAACCGTGCCAAGGAACATGTAAAACAGTTCGACCAAATGGGATCATCGTGATCATAGCTACTACCGTAGAGCTGAACGCCAAGCTATAGCTTTTGCTTTTCTTTCTTTCAAACCCAAAAATCACTGAAACTACTATACAGTGTCGGCCATTGGGTGCTTTCCCTTCCGAAACGAGCACCGCTGCTGCTGCTACTACTACTTACGTACGTACATGCTTGGTTGAACAGTAGTTTCAAACAAAAATAGAAATAAATTTCAAAAAACTGATTTGTTTTTGGCATGCAAGATGCTCGAATGCGCAAGGTGTTTGCAAAATTTCATTATTTTTGGATATGTGAAGAGATCATGGCAAAAGAAAAAGTCCAAACACCAGAAATTTTTGCACGCACCTTGCACATATAATCATTTTACATAATTTTTTTTTAAAAAAGGAGGACCTTACAAAGTAGTACAACAATATACCTGAATCCGCCATCTTAGCAACATCTGCCACTAGTCCTACCATATGATGAAGGGGGGCAAGCTGGGCCAAATACCCAGACCTCTCACCTAAGCCTAACACCTAAAGCCGGAGGCCCCGACCGAGCCACATACCGGATCCGGGGCACAATCCGGTCCGACACACTCACATGTGTCGTCGCCGCCATCTCCCACTGGTCCATCTTCAGAGCAGACTGAGGTGCCAACCTTGGCAGGTTCCTCCGCCATCGACGCCACCATGACGCCAAACGACGACCACCATCTACGCTAGTCCATCTCCAAGCAGAAGGAGCGCTACCACAGGACGAAGACCGGTGGAGAATAGATGAAACGCCACACACATTGCCGCCGCCAAACACCTCACACGCACCGCAAAGCGCCCACCATGCTTCCGGGAACCCCGGGCGACGCCTTCAAGAAGGAGCGCGACGGAAGTACGACGCCGTCGCCCGCAAGGGGAACTAGAGCTTTTGCCCAAAGGAAGAGCACAATGAAAGACGGGAGAGAACCTCGACAAGGCCTCCAAGAAGGGGACCGACGCCCAGCAAAGGCGCCGCCATTGTCGTGGCCTCCACCGACGGCCAAGGGTTTCCCCCGGTCCCGCCCCATCCCATCCACCCGGCCAAAGACCTGGCCAGGGGAGCGCACGCAGCCAGAGAAGGCGTTGGACTTCATCGAAGCAGGCACGCCGGATGACGGGGCACCCCGACCCACTGTAGTAGACGTTCACCGAGACCTCACCGCCCGCACGGCCGAAGTCGCGGACCACCAGCACCCACGGCCCTCGCCCGCCGAAGAGGCAACGCCGTCCACACCGCCCGAGGCCGCCGCCCTGGCATCCACCCACCGCACACATCCTGTCAAAACATGGAGAAAAACCCACACCGCCGCCACCAGGGAGCACCACACCGCGAAAACCCAAGCCGGGCAGGACGAGGCAAGGCCACGCCGGCCAGATCCGGGCCACATAAAAAAACAATTTTTGAGTTATTTTTGAATTTATTGTTCATCAGTGGGTGCAGCTGAGCCCGGGCTTCGAATTGCTCTGTCCAGAATATGGCACTTTGCGGGGGTATGTTTTTGTTTTGAAACTGCAGTTTCTGGTGGGCTTCATTTCCTGGAGAAGTATGTGGGTTATACACAGCGGAGACCTCCTAATCAGTGTCTTCACGCCAACTTTTTTTTTTGAGGGGGTGTCTTCACGCCAACTAACCTCCGTAGTGGCCGCAGGTCCTCTCGTGGGCCACAGCTCTGTTTGTTTTTCATTCACTTGCTTTTTTTCTTGGTTACTTCTGTCTTGTTCACTAAAAAAGCGGTGTTCCCCTAAAAAGAAACTAAGAAGCGGTGTTGATTTACATTATAAAATGTTCATAGTTTTTAAAAAGTTTGTGAGCGTAAAAAAGCTCATAAATGTATAAAAAGGTAACGTACCTGAAAAAAGTTCATGAAATTTGAAAAAAGTTCATGAATCTGAAACAAATTGTAGAGGTGAAATTTTTTCATGGATTTATAAAAATTTCATGAATTTTAAAAAAGTTAAAGAACAAGAAAAAAGTATATGAATTCCAAAAGCGTTGTGAATTTTTAAGAAGTTTGTGAAATTTGAATAATGTTCATAAATTTGTAAAATTGTACAAAAATTTGAAAAAATGTAACAAACTAAAAAAATCTTCACAAATTTGATGTTCATGAATTTAAAAATAGTTCATGAATTTTAAGAAGTCAATAATTTGAAGAAAAAACATGAATTTTAAAGAAACTAATGAATTAAAAAAATATCTCATGAATTTGGAAAAAATCATGAATTTTAAAATCTTCACGAATTTTAAATAGTTCTTGAATTTCATGAAGAATTCTGTCCTAGAAAAACCAGAAAAAAACGTGCTTAAAACTGGCCGAGATGCTTCTTGAAGCTTCCCGAAACCAGGATGAGCTTCAGACAAACAAAGTGCTAAAACATTTAGATGAGCCGGCCCACTGAGAATACTAGCGAATGGGTGGGTGCAAGCTTCATACAGATTTGTGTATATTTGGGAGAGCAACTAGTTAACAAGCGCTCCTTCGGGAGCCTCGCAACGATCAGCGCGACTTGGCGCGCTCTCAGCCATTCGTCACGTGTCGCGCTCTGGACGCTTCCTCCGGATTTTTTTTTTTATTTTTCCGCACGCGTTTTCGGCTTTTTAAACGGTTTTTTTCGACTTTTTGGTTTTCCCCCGTCTTCCTTAGCTTTTCGATCAAAAAAAATTAAAAAAGAAATTTTTTTTGCGCAAAAAAACGTGTTTTCTTTTTTTTTTCTTTCGCGAAAGTCACGGTTTTTCTTCCGCAAGAGGCACGGTTGTGCTTTAGCGAGAGTCACGGCCGTGCCTTTCAGAAACGGAAAAAACGCGTTTTCTATTTTTTTTCTTTCGCGAGAGTCACGGTTTAGCTTCCGCGAGAGGCACGGTTGTGCTTTAGCGAGAGTCACGGCCGTTCCTTTCGGAAACGGAAAAAAACGTATTTTCTGTTTTTTTTTCTTTCGCGAGAGTCACGGTTTTGCTTCCGCGAGAGGCACGGTTGTGCTTTCGCGAGAGTCATGGCCGTGCCTCTCGGAAAGGGAAAAACAAAACGCGTTTTCTGTTTTTTTCTTTCGCGAGAGTCACGATTTTGCTTCCGCGAGAGGCACGGTAGTGCTTTCGCGAGAGTCACGGCCGTGCCTCTCGGAAAGGGAAAAAATACGCGTTTTTGTTTTCTTTTTCTTTCGCGAGAGTCACGGTTTTGCTTTCGCGAGAGGCACGGTTGTGCTTCCGCGAGAGTCACGGCCGTGCCTCTCGGAAACGAAAAAAATAATGTGTTTTCTGTTTTTTTTTCCTTCCACGAGAGTCACGGTTTTGCTTCCACGAGAGGCACGGTTGTGATTTCGCGAGAGGCACGAGCGTGCCTCTTTCGGAAAGGGAAAAAACCGTGCTTCCGGTTTGGTTTTTTTGCCCAGTTTTTTCGTCCGTTTTTTTGTGAAAAAAAAGTTCGTCAAAACCTATCAACATGGGATTTAGTTTTGAAGATCTCAACGCGAGGAATCCAATGATGAAAACCGTTCGAGATTTGGACGCACGATTTAAGAGATAAAATGTTTTGATTAAACGGATCTACGAAAAAAGGGAAAACTCCCAGGGAGCGACCATCTCATATTAGTTGTACCCATAAATCATATGCATTTTCATTTTTAGTTCTTGTATTACAACTTTAAGTATTCACGTTCCATATAACCGGTTCGCATCGAAATAAACTGTAAACTATTCCCGCAACAAAGTGTGTGGTATCATCTGGTATATATATAACGGAATATGGTTCCCGTAGTACCACGACACGAGGGACGGAATATGGTTGATCCAATATCTACTAACGGTTCTCAAAGAGTGTGCATGCATTGGTAGACATGTACTATACTCTTTTTCAACTAAAGAAATAATAAAGACTAAAAACATGTACACATACTATATGCTTGAAAATCTTGGAGAATGATTATGTTTAACATTTTTTTACATAAAATTATTTATTTCTGCTAGTTGAAAGTGCTTTTCACGTCAAGATTAAGCTTTGACTTACAAAAAGAGACAATGAGAGAATTTCTGTCTACATGGAGAGAAAAGGAGATAATGTACAATGGGATGCAGTTTTTTTTAGAGGATGAGCATAATTCCTCTAAAAAAAAAGGTCTTGTTACTACAAGGCAAACAGGTGGAAATAACATTGCCACTTAGCGAAATGCATTCATGCGCGAGGCATGTGAAGCTGGCGCGAGCAAATTAGGCACGGAGGTACCCAAATGCATATTCATTCGCAGCGCATGCGGAGCGGCCACGAGCAAATTAAGCATGGAGTTGGAGGTAGGTATAGCTGCCGGAGGCGTGCTGCATGCATGTTCAGGTATATACCATCTGCTGCAAAGCCAGCCACACCCCATCCCCAGTTTCCCGCACACCTCGCGAAGGTAGCAGCATATTCTCCATGGCGGCGGCCAAGATCTCCGTCCTCCTGGCCGCGACGGCCCTCTTCACTGCGGCAGGGGCGGCGGACCCCCAACCCCACCAACTCGCAATGGGAGCCCAGTGCTGGCAGTGCTACGCTCCTCCTGCATGCACACATGCGACGGCTACAGTGTGGCCCCCGCCCCCTATGTCAACCGTACTCAGCCAGCAGCTGCCCACGACACAACCGTCGACGATGGTGCAGCGGCCGCCGCCTCCGTCCCTGTCAACTCTACCGATGGTACTGCCATCCACAAAACCGACGGTGCAGTCGTCCCTGTACGTTAACAAAGGTGACGGCGAGGATTACTACGAGAAATACTTCGGGTGCAAGAAGAAGTGCATTGTCGATTGCTAAGGAACTGCCGCCGGTGTGCTACGAGATGTGCATCTCCGCCGAGACCTGCCTCACCCTGCCACCATGTACGTATATACCACCCTCCAAACAAGAAACACGCATCTTACTCGTATATAGTACGTAACAAACACGTGCGATTGCCTTTGATTTTATAGATAAACGGAGGGATTGCTACAAAGCATGTGGGAACAAATGCTTCCACAACCAGCCGTACCGCCCAAGCCCGGGTCCGAAGCCGCCGCCACACCGCCACCGCTTCCATCATCCCTGACGTCCATGCCACCGCCGCCGTTGCCCATGCCAACCCGGCCGAAAGCCGCTGCCGAAGCCGAAGCAAAAGCCGCCGTGCCTGTCACCGGCTACTAGTTCTACTTCTAGTTCTAGTTTATCCGCTTCGAGCAACACTAGCAAAAAACTTATGGGTGTACGTGACGACGTCTGTGCACACATCCATTCAAATAAAACTCGCGTTATTTATAGCACAAGAGTACAAGTATAGGGACTGTATGATGGCGCCCTATATGATTGCTACACATATGGACACTGAACAAGCAATCCATCAGCTCTAATTAAACTGGCTATAAATCATGCATGCATGCATAAAGTACTCCCTCTGTAAACTAATATAAAAGCGTTTATTTTCGAAAAGGGGCGCTTTATTACTTAAAAGATTTAAGCATTACACCCGGCCTTTGCATAACTAAAATGCACACAGCCAAATAAGGTCCTCACACAAACGAAAAAAAGACGAAATACAAAGAAACTTAGAGTGTGTATATAACGCCTAAAGCAGAGGGGGGCCACTCCTAAGATCATATGCTGCCACCCATATTGGGTAAAAGTATCTCTTGCCGTATCCTCCAATCGTGTACACACCTCCGTAAAAAGGTCTCCGCTCTCCACGCGTTATAGAGAGGACCATAAACGAAGAGTCCCGGTACATCTCTAGATAACCTGCAACAAAGACGTACTTTTATCGTTAAAAACCTTATCATTTCTACATAGCCAAAGCGCTCCCACCCTGAGAAGAGGTCTAAACTTATGATCAATCCCATGCAACCAGTTGCCAAATACATTAGCAACACTACAGGGAGGATACAAGCCAGAAGCTATTTGGATGACTGACCATATAGAACGAGCTAATTTGGATTGGAAGAATAAATGTTTTATTGTATCCTCATGGTCACAAAAGACACAATGCGGATTTCCATGCCAATTCCTTTTAATAAGGTTATCTTTAGTAAGAATGACTCCGCGACGAAGATACCATGCAAAAAATTTATTCTTAAGTGGTATCTT
The DNA here is from genome assembly GCF_018294505.1 of Triticum aestivum. Lineage (NCBI taxonomy): Eukaryota > Viridiplantae > Streptophyta > Magnoliopsida > Poales > Poaceae > Triticum > Triticum aestivum. The sequence goes on from NC_057811.1 coordinate 14,132,976, forward strand.
CATCTTCCAGATCTTCTTGTTATTATTAACTGGCACATCAGACTGGATTAACGCTCTATACATAGACTCCACTGAGAATTGTCCATTCCCATGGAGGTTCCATCGGAATACATCAGACCCATGTGACAATTGCACCGTGGATAAACGCTAAAGCAGAATGTTTCACGATTGTAGTCTGGGTCCAATTAAATCTCTTCTGAATGTCACATTCGGCAGAAATGATTCCATCAATGTGGTGATAGTATCACCCTTGCGGCGCACAATGTTGTATAGAAAGTGGGAATTCCCAGGCTTCCAATATATTTGGGATACCGCCTTGGAACCCACATATTTCCTTCTTAGGAGGGTTTGCCATACACCATCTTCCGTTAGTAATTTAAACAACCATTTGCCGAGGAGGGCCCTATTCTTAACCACAAGGTCATGAATGCCCAACCCGCCTTGGTCTTTGGGACGGCAAACCACACTCCATTTAGCCAGCCGATATTTTTTTCTCTCACTATCTCCTTGCCAAAAGAATCTTGATCTGAAGTAATCCAATCTATGTAAAACTCCTTTCGGCAACTGAAAGAAGGAAATCATATATAGTACCATATTACTTAGTACCGAATTTATGAGGACCAATCTTCCACCCAGAGACAGTAGTTTACCTTTCCAACTGCTAAGTCTTTTTTGCAGTCTCTCCTTGACGTGTTTCCATTCAGCATTTGTGAGTCTCCGATATTGTATCGGTATCCCCAAATATGTGATAGGAAATTGGCCCAACCCGCATCTGAGGAGGGTATCATCGGCATATTGAAGTATAGAGAGACCACCATCAACTAGATGATTTACTACCCCATCAATTTGGCCATCAACCTTAGCACGCTCAATCATGACCGCTAGCATATCCGCCACTATATTGAATAGCATGGGCGATACCGAGTCACCTTGTCGCAATCCCTTCTTCGTTTGGAAATAGTGTCCAACGTCATCATTGACCTTATTAGTGGCAACACTACCTCCAGAGATGAAGCTATGTATCATAGCGCGCCACTCTGCGGAAAATCCTTTCATTCTGAGAGACTGTTGAAGAAGGGGCCACTTGACTTTGTCATAAGCCTTTTCAAAGTCTATTTTGAGTACCACCCCATTCAACTTTTTCCGGTGTATTTCATGGACTGTTTCATGAAGGATAACAACTCCATCTAGGATGTGCCCGCCTTGCATAAAAGCTGTTTGTGAAGGCTGAACCACATGTTCAGCAACCGAATTTAGCCTAATAGTCGCAACCTTCGTGAATAATTTAAAACTAACATTAAGGAGGCAAATAGGTCTATATTGTTGTATCCTTTAAGCCTCATTAACCTTAGGTAATAAAATAATCTCACTGAAGTTTAAGCGAAACAATTCTAGTTTGCCAGCATGTAGGTCGCTAAACAAAAGTAGGAGATCCCGTTTGATGACTTCCCAGAAGTTCTGATAAACTCAGCGGGAAAACCATCCGGACCCGGGGCTTTGTTATGCTCCATTAGGAAAACCGCCTTTCTAACTTCCTCCTCGGATTATGGGGCTGTTAGAAGGCCATTTTCCTCATCGGAGACCTGGGGGATGCCATCTGTTTGGGACTCATCTATCATGAAGTTTCCTTCCTCTGGCGCTCCGAACAGATTTTTATAATAATTAGTGATATATGATTTAAGTTGCTCATGCCCCTCAATCGTGCCCTCATCCTGTTGTAGGGAATGAATAATTTTCTTCCGGTGTCTGCCATTGGCGACTCCATGTAAATATCTAGTATTCGAATCACCTTTCAGGATAAACTGAGAGTTAGAATGTTGGTACCATTTGAGTTCCTCTTCACGCAACATGTTAGCTATCTATGCATTCAAATGATTCTTGATCTCGATTTCATGCTCAGATAAAGATCTAACCTCTGCCAAAGCTTCCAATTCATCAATGATAGATGAAAGACGAAGCTTTTCCTTTTTGAGGATACCCACCGTATGCCTAGCCCAACCACCAAGGAATTTACGTAATGCACGCATTTTGTTATTCAATGTGTGTATTGGGGTAGGCCCGGCTACTGGTTTCTCCCACACCTCCTTGACCATGTCATGGAAGCCATCCCGAAGCAACCACCCAAGTTCAAACTTGAACTTGCGTCTATGTTGTGGTCGTGGCAACCCAGTAGTTAGGAGAATGGGTGCGTGGTTTGATATAGCCTCGATACGATAGAGCACGACCAGACACCATAGGAAATTTAGATTCCCAGTTGGTATTCATTAAAACACGATCTAGTTTCTCATATGTTGGCTCGGGAAGACTGTTCGCCCAAGTGAATTGTCTTCCAATCATGGAAACCTCTCGCAGATCTAGACTGTCGATGACAACATTGAAAAGGAAAGGCCAATGATTATCAAACCTACCACGGCTTTTCTCATTTGGAAATCGAAGCAAATTGAAATCCCCACCTATAAGAATGGGATTGGGATTATCTTTCGCTAGATTAACCAATTCATGGAGAAAATCGGCCTTGAACTCATCCTGGGCTGCCCCATACACGGTGACGATGGTCCATGTGAAATTGCCGGCCTTGTTGCGAATATGGAGTTTAACGTGAAACTCACCATCCGAACTAGCCAACACATCCATAGTCCTTGTATTTACGTCAAGTAAAATGCCCCCAGAACGACCTCTAGGTGGTCATGAAACCCAAGTAAAGTCTACCCCGCCAGAAAGATGGTTAATCAGACATACTGAGAAATCACGTCTCCCCGTTTCAGAGATAACTAAGTAGTGATATGAAGGCTCTTATATTAGTTTATGGAGGGAGTATGTGTTACTGAATATCCGATATATGTATAAGGTATGTGTGTTGCTGAATAACTAATCAGGCACCACGCCGGCGCCGTTGTGGCAGCCCGCGCAGCCGCGAGTCCCGCTCGCGGCTCGCACCCCGCAGAGAAGCCCTGCGCCGCCTGAGACCCGCTTGCGATGGGGAGGAGGTCTGATAACCCACAAGTATAGGGGATCAATTGTAGCCTTTTTCGATAAGTAAGAGTGTCGAACCCAACGAGGAGCTAAAGGTAGAACAAATATTCCCTAAAGTTCTATCGACCACCGATACAACTCTACGCATGCTTGACGTTCGCTTTACCTAGAACAAGTATGAAACTAGAAGTATTTTGTAGGTGTTTTTGGATAGGTTTGCAAGAAGATAAAGAGCGCGTAAATAAAAAGTAGGGGCTGCTTAGGTAAAGAAGCAATAAAGTTAGTATAGCGAGTGTGGAAAAGTGGTGGTAGGAGTTGCGAAATTGTCCCTAAGCAATTGACTACTTTACTAGACCGATAGCAAGTTTTATGTGGGAGAGGCCACTGCTAGCATGTCATCCCTGACTTGGAATTCTATGCACTTATGATTGGAACTATTAGCAAGCACCCGCAACTACTAACGTTCATTAAGGTAAAACCCAACCATAGCATTAAGATATATTGGTCCCCCTTCAATCCCGTATGCATCAATTTCTATGCTAGGTTGAAGCTTCTGTCACTCTTGCCCTCCAATACATAGTCCTATCAACATACAACTAACCCTATGGTGTGATCCACGCGCGCGCTCATATGATGAGCACCAAAGGACAGCAACATAACCACAAGCAAATTAAATCAATCATAGCAATTCACCAATTACCGATAGGACAACGAAAATCTACTCAGAGATCATAGGATGGCAACACATCATTGGATAATAATATGAAGCATAAAGCACCATGTTCAAGTAGAGGGTACAATGGGTTGCGGGAGAGTGGACCGCTGTAGATAGAGGGGGGAAGGTGATGGAGATGTTGGTGAAGATGGCGGAGGTGTTGGTGTAGATCGCGGTGATGATGATGGCCCCCGGTGGCACTCCGGCACCACCGGAAGCGAGGGGGAGAGAGCCTCCCTTCTTCTTCTTCTTCCTTAACCTTGTCCCTAGATGGGAGAAGGGTTTCCCCTCTGGTCCTTGGTCTCCATGGCGTGGGAGGGGCGAGAGCCCCTCCGAGATTGGACCCGTCTCTCTGTCTCTCTCTGTTTCTGGGTTCCTGATTCTGCCCTTTCACCGTTTCTTTTATAACCGGAGATCCGTAACTCCGATTGGGCTGAATTTTGGACACGATCTCTATCCAGAAATTAGCTTTCTTGCGGCGAAAGAAGGGCTCCAACCGCCTTACGGGGTCGCCACGAGGGTCCAGGGCGCGCCTGACCCCCGGGGCGCGCCACCCTGCCTCGTGGCCCCCTCGGGCATTGTATCGCGTTGATTCTTCTTCCCAAAAAACATAAATATTCCAAAAAAAATCTCCGTCAGTTTTTATCCCGTTTGAACTCTGTTTGATATGGGTTTTTTGTGAAACAAAAAAATGCAACAGACAAGAACTGGCACTGGGCACTGGATCAATATGTTAGTCCCAAAAATAGAATAAAAAGTTGCCAAAAGTATATGAAAGTTGTAGAATATTGGCATGGAACAATAAAAATTTATAGATACGACGGAGACATATCAGCATCCCCAAGCTTAATTCCTGCTCGTCCTCGAGTAGGTAAATGATATAAAATAATAATTTTTGATGTGGAATGCTACCTAGCATAATCTTGATCATGTAATCTAATCATGGCATGAATATTAAGACACGAGTGATTCAAAGCAATGGTCTATCTTTTGACATTAAGACGCTAATACTTCAAGCATACTAATAAAGCAATCATGTCTTTTCAAAATAACATGGCCAAAGAAAGTTATCCCTACAAAATCATATAGTGTGGCTATGCTCCGTCTTCACCACACAAAATATTCACATCATGCACAACCCCGATGACAAGCCGAGCAATTGGTCCATACTTTTTAACGCGCTTCAGCCTTTTCAACCCTCATGCAGTACATGAGCGCAAGCCATGGATATAGCACTATGGGTGGAATAGAATATGATGATGGAGGTTGTGTGGAGAAGACAAAAAGGAGAAAGTCTCACATCGACGCGGCTAATCAACGGGCTATGGAGATGCCCATCAATTGATGTCAATGTGAGGAGTAGGGATTGCCATGCAACGGATGCACTAAGAGCTATAAGTGTATGAAAGCTCAAACTTGCTTGCTCATGAAGACCTCGGGCATTTGAGGAAGCCCATCATCGGAATATACTAGCCAAGTTCTATAATGAAAATTCCCACTAGTATATAAAATTGATAACTCAAGAGACTCTCTATATGAAGAACATGGTGCTACTCTGAAGCACAAGTGTGGTAAAAGGATAGTAACATTGCCCCTTTTTCCCCTTTTTTCTTTTTTTCTCTTTTTTTGGTGGGCTTCTTTGGCCCCCTTTTTTATTTAGGCTTCTTTGGCCTCTTTTTTTATGGCAATGCTCTAATAATGATGATCATCACACCTTTATTTACTTACAACTCAATATTACAACTCGATACTAGAACAAAGATATGACTCTATATGAATGCCTCCGGCGGTGTACCGGGATGTGCAATGATCTAGCATAGCAATGACATCAAAAAACGGACAAGCCATGAAAACATCATGCTAGCTATCTTACGATCATGCAAAGTAATATGACAATAAATGCTCAAGTCATGTATATGATGATGATGGAAGTTGCATGGCAATATATCTAGGAATGGCTATGGAAATGCCATGATAGGTAGGTAGGGTGGCTGTTTTGAGGAAGATATAATAAGGCTTATGTGTGATAGAGCGTATCGTATCACGGGGTTTGGATGTACCGGCGAAGTTTGCACCAACTCTCGAGGTGAGAAAGGGCAATGCACGGTACCAAAGAGGCTAGCAATGATGGAAGGGTGAGAGTGCGTATAATCCATGGACTCACATTAGTCATAAAGAACTCATATACTTATTGCAAAAGTTTATTAGCCCTCGAAGCAAAGTACTACTACGCATGCCCCTAGGGGGATAGATTGGTAGGAAAAGACCATCGCTCGTCCCCGACCGCCACTCATAAGGAAGACAATCAATAAATACCTCATGCTCCAACTTCGTTACATAACGGTTCCATATGTGCATGCTACGGGAATCACAAACTTCAACACAAGTATTTCTACAATCCACAACTACCCACTAGCATGACTAATATCACCATCTTTATATCGCAAAACTATTGCAAGGAATCAAACATATCACATTCAGTGATCTACAAGTTTTATGTAGGATTTTATGACTAACCATGTGAATGACCAATTCCTGTGATCTCTCTAAATAGATATAAGTGAAGCAAGAGAGTTTAATTCTTTCTACAAAAGATATGCCCACGCTCTAACAAGTATAAGTGAAGCAAAAGAGCATTCTACAAATGGCGGTTTTCTATGTGAAGAGAAACAGGCAATCCAAACTTCAAATGATATAAGTGAAGCACAGGAAGCATTCTATAAAGTCATACTCAAAAGATATAAGTGAAGTGCAAAGAGCATTCTATAAATCAACCATGGACTATCTCATACGAGCATGGTGCATAAAATAAAAGTGAAAACTAAATGCAAAAGACGCTCCAAGATTTGCACATATCGCATGAATGAAACGAATCCGAAAACATACCGATACTTGTTGAAGAGAGATGGGATGCCTTCCGGGGCATCCCCAAGCTTAGACGCTCGAGTCTCCTTGAATATTTACTTGGGGTGCCTTGGGCATCCCCAAGCTTGATCTCTTGCCTCTCCTCCTTATCCTCATATCGAAACATCCTCGATCTTCGAACACTTCATCCACACAAAACTTCAACAGAAAACTCGGTAAGATCCGTTAGTATAATAAAGCAAATCACTACTCTAAGTACTGTTGCAAACCAAATCATATTTTTTTGCACTGTAGCTACTGTAATATAACTTTTCCATGGCTTAATCCACTGATAGAAATTGATAGTTTCATCAAAACAAGCAAACTATGCATCAAAAACAGAATCTGTCTAAAACAGAACAGTCTGTAATAATCTGAACATTAACCATACCTATGGTACTCCAAAACTTCTACAAAATTAGAAAAAATAAACAATTTGTATAGAAAGACAGTGCAAAAATAATCAGAACCGTTTGACGTTCCAGTAAAAAATGTAAAATCGCGCACTACAGCCAAAGTTTCTGTCCTGCACCGCACAAACCAACAAGCATTGTAAACATCCTAAAGGCAAACCTTGGCACATTATTTTTTATAATACAATGGAATTGTACAAGGGGATAATTATTTTTGTTGAAAAGTTTCTGTAATCAGATTCACAAAGTTTCCATGAGCATGAACAAAGTTCAAGGAGCTCCCCCACTTCAACAATGCTTGTCTCTCTCACTTTCACTTTCCTTTTTGAAAAGGTTTTAGGTTCCCCTCTTTATTTTTTTGTTTTTAAACTATAAGAAAGAACTCAACAAAAATAAATGACTCTCTAAAACTTCCGGGTTGTCTCCCTGGCAGCGCTTTCTTTAAAGCCATTAAGCTAGGCATATAGTGCTCAAGTAATGGATCCACCCGAATCCCAAGGTATATCAAAGCCAATTTTAATTAACAATGATTTGTAATTTAGTAGTGAGCACAAAGTAACATATATCATGCAACAACGAAGTCTAACTCTCTTCCTATGCATCGGCATGTCATAAAAGAATAATTCATGCACACAAAGTAAAGGCCAATGCATAGTATAAACAGTTTCTTGCAATTTTATCTTATTGGAAACATAGAGAGGTGGAGATATAGTTCCTCTCTCATAATAATTGCAAGTAGGGGCAGCTAGCACATGCATATTATATTCATCAAAATCATCATGTGCAACGGTAAAATGCAACCCATCAACATAATCCTTAATAAGGGCAAACTTCTCCGATATAGTGTAGTCGGGAGAATTCAAAAAGATAATAGGACTATCATGCATGGGTGCAATAGCAACAATTTCATGTTTAACATAAGGAACTATAGCAAGTTCATCTCCATAAGCATAATTCATATTGGCATCTTGGCCACAAGCATAGCAAGCATCATCAAAAAGGGATACTTCAAAAGAATCAACGGGATCATAACAATTATCATAGCAATCATCCTTCGGTAAGCATGAAGGGAAATTAAACAATGTATGAGTTGAAGAGTTACTCTCATTAGAAGGTGGGCACGGGTGATCAATCCTCTCTTCCTCCTTTTGTTCTTCGCTCTCCTCCTCATCTTTTTCATCCAATGAGCTCACAATGTCATTAATTCCTTCTTCCATAAATTCCTGCAAAATATTAGTCTCTTCTTGGACAGCGGAGACTTTCTCAATAAATTCATCAATATCGGAATTGAATTCATAATTCTCATAGCAATATTTAAGGATAGCTAAATTTTCAGGTCTATAAACAGCATCATAAAGATTTTCACACTCTTTGAACAAAGATTCAATTTCATAAGCACCCATAAAAGCAACAAATTCTTCTATTTGTTCCACATCATAGTAATCATATATACCATTAGCATAAGAAGCTAAGGTTTTATTATCATTAAATTTGCATGAAAAGGGACGGTGTGGAGCCTTCATCCTAGAGCAACAAGTATAATCATAACTCAAGCATACTTGCCGAGCATACCACTTCAACATATAAATTTGATCCCATAATAGTTTTCCTTTTTGAGTCAAGCGATAATCCCTAAAGTATTCACGTTGATACAACGTGTCTCCCATTACAAAATTGAATGGGGTTTTCTTAGGATTATCAAAGTAGTACATAATATCTATCTCATAACGAGCATCAAGGGTTTTAGGAGGTTCCCCATCTCCATGAGTAGCAAGTAAACCTAATTTTTTGGGTATTTCGTGTTCCATATCCATAACTAAACATAGAGAACAACTAAGAACAGCAAATAAAAATTACTTAGTGATAAAGCAAACAAGCACACACGAGAATATTCACCCCACGCTATAACTCCCCGGCAACGGTGACGGAAAAAGGTCTTGATAACCCACAAGTATAGGGGATCAATTGTAGCCTCTTTCGATAAGTAAGAGTGTCGAACCCAACGAGGAGCTAAAGGTATAACAAATATTCCCTAAAGTTCTATTGACCACCGATACAACTCTACGCATGCTTGACGTTCGCTTTACCTAGAACAAGTATGAAACTAGAAGTATTTTGTAGGTGTTTTTGGATAGGTTTGCAAGAAGATAAAGAGTGCGTAAATAAAAAGTAGGGGCTGATTAGGTAAATAAGCAATAAAGTTAGTATAGCAAGTGTGGAAAAGTGGTGGTAGGAGTTGCGAAATTGTCCCTAAGCAATTGACTACTTTACTAGACCGATAGCAAGTTTTATGTGGGAGAGGCCACTGCTAGCATGTCATCCCTGACTTGGAATTCTATGCACTTATGATTGGAACTATTAGCAAGCATCCGCAACTACTAACGTTCATTAAGGTAAAACCCAACCATAGGATTAAGATATATTGGTCCCCCTTCAATCCCGTATGCATCAATTTCTATGCTAGGTTGAAGCTTCTGTCACTCTTGCCCTCCAATACATAGTCCTATCAACATACAACTAACCCTATGGTGTGATCCACGCGCGCGCTCATATGATGGGCACCAAAGGATAGCAACATAACCACAAGCAAATTAAACCAATCATAGCAATTCACCAATTACCGATAGGACAACGAAAATCTACTCAGACATCATAGGATGGCAACACATCATTGGATAATAATATGAAGCATAAAGCACCATGCTCAAGTAGAGGGTACAGCGGGTTGCGGGAGAGTGGACCGCTATAGATAGAGGGGGGAAGGTGATGGAGATGTTGGTGAAGATGGCGGAGGTGTTGGTGTAGATCGCGGTGATGATGATGGCCCCGGTGGCACTCCGGCGCCACCGGAAGAGACGGGGAGAGAGCCCCCCTTCTTCTTCTTCCTTGACCTTCTCCCTAGATGGGAGAAGGGTTTCCCCTCTGGTCCTTGGTCTCCATGGCGTGGGAGGGGCGAGATCACGGAGGGCTTCTACATCAACACCATAGCCTCTCCGATGATGTGTGAGTAGTTTACCTCAGACCTTCAGGTCCATAGTTATTAGCTAGGTGGCTTCTTCTCTCTCTTTGGATCTCAATACAAAGTTCTCCACGAATCTCGTGGAGATCTATTCGATGTAGTCTTCTTTTGTGGTGTGTTTGTCGGGACCGATGAATTGTGGGTTTATGATCAAGATTATCTATGAACAATATTTGAATCTTCTCTGAATTCTTTTATGTATGATTGGTTATCTTTGCAAGTCTCTTCGAATTATCAGTTTGGTTTGGCCTACTAGATTGATCTTTCTTGCAATGGGAGAAGTGCTTAGCTTTGGGTTCAATATTGCGGTGTCCTTTCCCAGTGACAGCAGGGGCAGCAAGGCACGTATTGTATTGTTGCCATCGAGGATAACAAGATGGGGTTTATATCATATTGCATGAGTTTATCCCTCTACATCATGTCATCTTGCTTAAAGCGTTACTCTGTTCTTATGAACTTAATACTCTAGATGCATGCTGGATAGCGGTCGATGTGTGGAGTAATAGTAGTAGATGCAGGCAGGAGTCGGTCTACTTGTCACGGACGTGATGCCTATATACATGATCATACCTAGATATTCTCATAACTATGCTCAATTCTATCAATTGCTCGACAGTAATTTGTTCACCCACCGTAATACTTATGCTCTTGAGAGAAGCCACTAGTGAAACCTATGGCCCCGGGTCTATTCTCCATCATATTAATCTTCCAAAACTTAGCTATTTCTATTGCCTTTTATTTTACTTTGCATCTTTATTTCTATTTATCATAAAAATACCAAAAATATTATCTTATCATATCTATCAGATCTCACTCTCGTAAGTGACCGTGAAGGGATTGACAACCCCTTTATTGCGTTGGTTGCGAGGTTCTTATTTGTTTGTGTAGGTGCGAGGGACTTGAGCGTGGTTTCCTACTGGATTGATACCTTGGTTCTCAAAACTGAGGGAAATAATTACGCTACTTTACTGCATCACCCTTTCCTCTTCAAGGGAAAAACCAACCACTAGTAGAAAACAGGGCTTTGGTCACAGGGCGATGCTCACATTAGTCCCGGTTCAGTCACGAACCGGGACTAATGTGAGCATTGTTTCCGGTTCGTGCGGCTAAGGCATTAGTCCCGGTTCACCTGGGCCCTTTAGTCTCGGTTGGTGCCACGAACCGGGACTAAAGGGTGCGATGCCCATTAGTACCGGTTGGTGGCACCAACCGGTACTAATGGGCTTTGGGGCATTAGTACCGGTTCATGGCACGAACCGGTACTAAAGGTCCCATTTTCAAACTCTACCCCCCTCCCCCCCCCCCGTGGACCGCCTTTTCAGTTTTAGAAAAAAAAGAAAATGATGGAAATGTCAAAAAAATAAAATAAAATAAGTTTCCCGTGTGATATGTGGTCTAGTTGTTGGGAAAATTTACAAATATGAATTTCGACTTTATTTGCAAAATCTCTCTGGAATTTGTAAAATGGGCATAACTTTTTCATACGAACTCGGATTAAAAAGTTTTTATATGAAAAAGTATCTACTCGAAAAGTTACATCCGAATTTTCAAAATACTCAAAAACCTAACAGAAAAAAGTTACGGGGCTTTTAAGATCTAGAGTGGAAAAAAATCGAAAAAATTTCAAACTTACTAGTGGCGCACCATTTGCTAGGTGCGCCACTAGTAACAGATTAAAATTTAGTTTCAATTTTTTTTTAAAAATGTGCTCAAATCTGGTCAAACTGTGGTCAAACAATGGTCAAACTAATTATTCTAGAATATTAGTGTTACTAAATAATTATTTCAGTTTTTTTGAATTTTGGTCAAATCTGGTCAAATTGTGGTCAAATAATGGTCAAACTAATTATTCAAGAAATATTAGTGTTACTAAATAATTATTGTTTTTTAAAACAATAGTTTCAAACTCAAACAGTGAAATGTGTCACTTCATGCTCACGCTAAATTCCTGAGGGTTAATAGGATTGACATCTTACTATTGTCAGGAAAACAACAAGTGCAGACTTGGAAACGAGGGAGAACAGAACCCGGAAGTTAAGCGTGCTCAGGCTGGAGTAGTGAGAGGATGGGTGACCGTCCGGGAAGTTAGATGATTTGGAATGATGAGGGGTGATTAGAGATTAGAGGATAAATTGAGCAGTGATGAGGGGTGGTGATTAGAGATTAGAGGTTAAAATAATTTAGAAATTTGAAAATTCAAAAAAAATTCAAATTAAAAAAAAAATTCAAAAAAAAATCATAAAATTTCCTTTAGTCCCGGTTGGTGTTACCAACCGGGACTAAAGGTGGAGCTCCACGTGGCCGCGGCCTTTAGTCCCGGTTCGTGTAAGAACCGGGACTAAAGGGGGGAGGCATTAGTAACGACCCTTTAGTCCCGGTTCAAAAACCGGGACTAAAGGCCCTTACCAACCGGGACAAAAGCCCCTTTTTCTACTAGTGAACGCAGTGCTCAAGAGGTAGCAAGAAGGATTTCTGGCGCCGTTGCCGGGGAGTCTACGCAAAATTCAAGACATACCAAGTACCCATCACAAACTCTTATCCCTCGCATTACATTATTTGCCATTTGCCTCTCGTTTTCCTCTCCCCCACTTCACCCTTGTCGTTTTATTCGCCCTTCCTCCGTTCAATCTTGTGTTACCATGTGCCTTCTTTTTGCTTGCATCTTTGCTTGCTAAGAGTTTATGGATCCTCATCCACTTGCTAATCTCTTTAAGAGATCCAATTATGATGAACCTATTGCTAGTGAGTTGAGTGCACTAGATTATCTTTATGAGGTTTTGCTTGAAATTCGTGAATCTGAAAATTGTGATGAAGTACTTTATGAAGCGATTCACGATAGATCTTTGAATAAAAAGCATGATTGCAATGATTTTATTATAAATTCTATTGATGTAAATTGTGCTAATAATATGCAAAACCCTAAGCTTGGGGATGCTAGTTTTGCTATGTCCTCCACTTGTTGCAATGATCATGATTGGGGTGATTCTTCTTTTGATCTTGAAAATTTATTTAAGCCCCATGACGAATACAAGATTGATTATAATGTTTGCAACAATATTGAAAGTGGGTTTGGAGAGGTTATGACTTTACTTAATTTTAATCCCACTATTTTGGAAGAGTGTCAACTTTGCATACATGTGGATCCTGTTAAGAATATATTTTGCGATAGCTATATTGTTGAATTTGCTTATGATCCTACATGTAATTATTATGAGAGAGGAAAATATGGTTGTAGAAATTTTCATGATAATAAATTACCTCTCGTTATGTTGAGATTGCTATTGTTTCTTTCCGCTTCCTTGCATATGCTAGTTTTTGCTTGCTATGATAATTTGTTTGCCTATAAGATGCCTATGCATAGGAAGTATGTTAGACTTAGATGTGTTTTTCACGTGTTTCATGATGCTCTCTTTGTGCTTCAATTCTTGTATTTCATGTGAGCATCATTGAAATTATCAATGCCTAGCTAAAAGGCTTTAAGGAATAGCGCTTGTTGGGAGGCAACCCAATTTTATTTTAGTTTTTTGCTTTTTGCTTCTGTTTAGGAATAAATATTTGATCTAGCCTCTGGTTAGATTTGTTTTTATGTTTTAATTAGTGTTTGTGCCAAGTTAAACCTATAGGATCTTCTTGGATGATACTTATTTGATCTTGCTGAAAATTCCAGAAACTTTCTGTTCACAAAAACAATTGTTAAAAATTACCAGAACGTGATAAAATATTGATTCCAATTGAAGCAGATCAATAAACAAATTATTTAGGTCGTCCTATTTTGGCTGAAATTTTTGAGTTTCAGAAGTTTGTGTTAGTTACAGATTACTACAGACTGTTCTGTTTTTGACAGATTCTGTTTTTCGTGTGTTGTTTGCTTATTTTGATGAATCTATGGCTAGTAAAATAGTTTATAAACCATACAGAAGTTGGAATACAGTAGGTTTAACGCCAATAAAAATAAAGAATGAGTTCAATACAGTACCTTGAAGTGGTGTTTTGTTTTCTTTCGCTAACGGAGCTCACGAGATTTTCTGTTGAGTTTTGTGTTGTGAAGTTTTCAAGTTTTGGGTAAAGATTTGATGTATTACGGAACAAGGAGTGGCAAGAGACTAAGCTTGGGGATGCCCATGGCACCCCAAGATAATCTAAGGACACCAAAAAGCCAAAGCTTGGGGATGCCCCGGAAGGCATCCCCTCTTTCGTCTTCGTCCATCGGTAAATTTACTTGGAGCTATATTTTTATTCACCACATGATATGTGTTTTGCTTGGAGCGTCTTGTATTATTTGATTCTTTATTTGTTAGTTTGCCACAATCATACTTGCTGTACACACCTTTTGAGAGAGATACACTTGATTCGGAATTTGATAGAATACTCTATGTGCTTCACTTATATCTTTCGAGCTATATAGTTTTTGCTCTAGTGCTTCACTTATATCTTTTAGAGCACGGTGGTGGATTTGTTTTATAGAAACTATTGTTCTCTCATGATTCACTTGGATTATTTTGAGAGTCCTACAAAACAGCGTGGTAATTTGCTTTAATTATGATAGGCATTCAAGATTAGTAATTTTTTTTCTTATGAGTGTGTTGAATACTATGAGAAGTTTGATGCTTGATAATTGTTTTGAGATATGAAGATGGTGATATTAGAGTCATGCTAGTTGAGTGGTTATGAATTTGAGAAATACTTGTGTTAAAGTTTGTGATTCCCGTAGCATGCGCGTATGGTGAACCGTTATGTGATGAAGTCGGAGCATGATTTATTTATTGATTGTCTTCCTTATGAGTGGTGGTCGGGGACGAGCGATGGTCTTTTCCTACCAATCTATCCCCCTAGGAGCATGCGCGTAATACTTTGTTTCGATAACTAATAGATTTTTGCAACAAGTATATGAGTTCTTTATGACTAATGTTGAGTCCATGGATTATACGCACTTTCATCCTTCCACCATTGCTAGCCTCTCTAATACCGCGCACCTTTCGCCGGTATCATAAACCCACCATATACCTTCCTCAAAACAGCCACCATTCCTACCTATCATGGAATTTCCATAGCCATTCCGAGATATATTGCCATGCAACTTACCACCGTTCCGTTTATTATGACACGCTCCATCATTGTCATATTGCTTTGCATGATCATGTAGTTGACGTCGTATTTGTGGCAAAGCCACCGTTCATAATTCTTTCATACATGTCACTCTTGATTCATTGCATATCCCGGTACTCCGTCGGAGGCATCACATAGGGTCATATTGTTGTTCTAAGTATTGAGTTGTAATTCTTGAGTTGTAAGAAAATAAAAGTGTGATGATCATCTAGAGCATTGTCCCAAGGGAGGAAATGATGATGGAGACTATGATTCCCCCATAAGTCGGGATGAGACTCTGGACTAAATAAAAAAAAGAGAAAGGCCATAAAAAAAGAATGGCCATAAAAAATGAGAGAAAAAGAGAGAAGGGACAATGCTACTATCCTTTTTACCACACTTGTGCTTCAAGGTAGCACCATGATCTTCATGATAGAGAGTCTCTTATGTTGTCACTTTCATATACTAGTGGGAAATTTTCATTATAGAACTTGGTTTGTATATTTCAATGATGGGCTTCCTCAAAATGCCCTAGGTCTTCATGAGCAAGCGAGTTGGATGCACACCCACTTAGTTTCTTTCGTTGAGCTTTCATATACTTATAGCTCTAGTGCATCCGTTGCATGGCAATCCCTACTCACTCACATCGATATCTATTGATGGGCATCTCCATAGCCCGTTGATACGCCTAGTTGATGTGAGACTATCTTCTCCCTTTTTGTCTTCTCCACAACCACCATTCTATTCCACATATAGTGCTATGTCCATGGCTCACGCTCATGTATTGCCTGAAGATTGAAAAAGTTTGAGAACATCAAAAGTATGAAACAATTGCTTGGCTTGTCATCGGGGTTGTGCATGATTTAAATATTTTGTGTGATGAATATAGAGCATAGCCAGACTATATGATTTTGTAGGGATAACTTTCTTTGGCCATGTTATTTTGAGAAGACATAATTGCTTAGTTAGTATGCTTGAAGTATTGTTATTTTTATGTCAATATTAAACTTTTGTCTTGAATCTGTCGGATCTGAACATTCATGCCACAATTAAGAGAATTACATTGAAAATTATGCCAAGTAGCATTCCACATCAAAAATTCTGTTTTTTATCATTTATCTACTCGAGGACGAGCAGGAATTAAGCTTGGGGATGCTTGATACGTCTCCAACGTATCTATAATTTTTGATTGTTCCATGCTATATTATATTCTGTTTTGGATGTTTAATGGGCTTTATTATACACTTTTATATTATTTTTGGGACTAACCTATTAACCGGAGGCCCAGCCCAAATTGCTGGTTTTTTTTGCCTATTTCAGTGTTTCAAAGAAAAAGAATATCAAACGGACTCCAAACGGAATGAAACCTTCGGGAACGTGATTTTCGAAACAAACGTGATCCAGAGGACTTGGAGTCCACGTCAAGATCAACGAGGAGAGCACGAGGCAGGGGGCGCGCCTACCCCCCCCCCCCAGGCGCGCCCTCCACCCTCGTGGGGCCCATGTTGCTCCACCGACGTACTTCTTCCTCCTGTATATTCCTACGTACCCCCAAACCAACAAAGGCATCCACGAAAACCTAATTCCACCGCCGCAACCTTCTGTACCAGTGAGATCCCATTTGGGGCCTTTTCCGGCGTCCTGACGGAGGGGGCATTGATCACGGAGGGCTTATACATCAACACCATAGCCTCTTCGATGATGTGTGAGTAGTTTACCTCAGACCTTCGGGTCCATAGTTATTAGCTAGATGGCTTCTTCTCTCTCTTTGGATCTCAATACAAAGTTCTCCACAATTCTCGTGGAGATCTATTCGATGTAATCTTCTTTTGCAGCGTGTTTGTCGGGACCGATGAATTGTGGGTTTATGATCAAGATTATCTATGAACAATATTGGAATCTTCTCTGAATTCTTTTATGTATGATTGGTTATCTTTGCAAGTCTCTTCGAATTATCAGTTTGGTTTAGCCTACTAGATTGATCTTTCTTGCAATGTGAGAAGTGCTTAGCTTTGGGTTCAATCTTGCGGTGTCCTTTCCCAGTGACAGCAGGGGCAGCAAGGCACGTATTGTATTGTTGCCATCGAGGATAACAAGATGGGGTTTATATCATATTGCATGAGTTTATCCCTCTACATCATGTCATCTTGCTTAAAGCGTTACTATGTTCTTATGAACTTAATACTCTAGATGCATGCTGGATAGCGGTCGATGTGTGGAGTAATAGTAGTAGATGCAGGCAGGAGTCGGTCTACTTGTCACGGACGTGATGCCTATATACATGATCATACCTAGATATTCTCATAACTATGCTCAATTCTATCAATTGCTCGACGGTAATTTGTTCACCCACCGTAATACTTATGCTCTTGAGAGAAGCCACTAGTGAAACCTATGGCCCCCGGGTCTATTCTCCATCATATTAATCTTCCAACACTTAGCTATTTCTATTGCCTTTTATTTTACTTTGCATCTTTATTTCTCTTTATCATAAAAATACCAAAAATATTATCTTATCATATCTATCAGATCTCACTCTCGTAAGTGACCGTGAAGGGATTGACAACCCCTTTATTGCGTTGGTTGCGAGGTTCTTATTTGTTTGTGTAGGTGCGAGGGACTTGAGCGTGGTCTCCTACTGGATTGATACCGTGGTTCTCAAAACTGAGGGAAATACTTACGCTACTTTACTGCATCACCCTTTCCTCTTCAAGGAAAAAACCAATGCAGTGCTCAAGAGGTAGCAGCAGCCGCCATCCCGGCGGAACAGCTGCCGTAGTGCCATCGGAGGGCCATGCCCTTTTTGCATGGATGGCCAACCTCGTCGAGGCAACTGCGCTGTCCAACTGGACCAGGGATGCGCCGATCTGTGACTGGGCCGGCGTGTCTTAAGACGCCATCGGGCACGTCTTTGAGCTAAATCTCGAGGAACTCGGTCTCTCGGGCGGACTCGATGTGCTCGGCACCAAGGCGTTCCCAGCACTCGCCGTTCTGAACCTCTGGGGGAATAACCTCCGCGGGGCCATCCCGGCCAGCATCTCGCTACTGCGCTCCCTCGAATCACTCAACCTCAGCAGCAACTGTTTCAACAGCACCATCCCACCGCAGCTCGGTGACATGCTCGGCCTCCAGTCCGGCAGTCCCCCAGCCTCCGCAACAACAGACTCGTCGGTGACATCCTGCACCAGCTCTGCACGCTCCATCTAGTCAAGCGACTCGACCTGTCAAATAACCAGCTCACCGGAAACCTCCCGGACCGCTGGTGCAAACTCAAGGCTCTACAATACATCAACTTGTCAAAAAACCGGCTCGCCAGGAACCTCTTGAAGTGTGGTGCAAACTCCTGGCTCTGCGATACATCAACCTGTCAAAAAACTGGCTCATCGGGAACCTCTCGGACTGCTGGTGGAATCTCCAAGCTCTGCATTTCATGAACCTGGCCAATAACTAATTCTCAGGTGAAATCCCCATGACTAAGGCAAACCACAAATGCTCTCTCACCTTCCTAAAACTTAACAAAAATGCCTTTTTTGGAACCATCCCACACCTAAAGGGTTGTGACTCACTGGCAACCCTCGATCTCAGCCATAATATGTTCAACGGCTCCATCCCACCATAACTCGGTGACATCAGCAGCCTCATCAACCTCCAGCTCTCCAATAACAACCTCATTGGCGCCATCCCGCACCAGCTCTGCGGGCTCCTCTCCATGAAAATACTCTATGTGTCAAAGAATCAGCTCACCGGGAACCTCCCGGACTGCTGGTGGAATCTGCAGCCTCTGCAGCTCATGGACCTATCCAGGAACTCCTTCTCAGGTGAAATCCCCACGACTAAGGCAAGTCACAACTACTCTCTCATTTTCCTAAATCTCACCAAAAATTCCTTCGTTGGAACCTTCCCAGACCTAGAGGGCTGCAACTCGCTGGTCGTCCTTGACCTCGGCAATGATAGGTTCCATAGCTCCAACCCGCCACAGCTTCCAACATGCAAAACCTTGTCAGGCTCCAACTCTACAAAAACAATCTCATTGGTGACATCCCTCACCAGCTCTGCGGGCTACTCTCCATCATGGTACTTGATCTATCAAACAACTGGCTCACCGGAGACCTCCCAAGATGCTGGTGCAATCTCCAGGCTCAGTGGTTTATGGACCTGTCCAAAAACCTGCTAACTGGAAAGCTCCTGGGCTACTGGTGGAACCTGCAGGTTCTAGAGTTCATGGACCTGTCTGACAACTCCTTAGGTGAAATCCGTCTCGCAAAGGCAAGCCACAACTGCTCTCCCAAGTCATTGCATCTTTCCTGCATATTGCTAGAAATGGCTTTGCTAGTGTCTTCCCAAATGTCCTAAGGGGATGCAATGGCTGGTCATCCTAGACATCAGGGACAATAGGTTCCTTGGTGATGTCCCTCCATGGGTCGTGATTCGTTTTCCATCATTGATAATCCTTTGCCTCAGATCAAACAACTTCACCGGAGAAATTCCTTTGGAGCTTTCACGACTTTCACAACTTCCATTGCTCGACATGGCAAACAATAGCTTTGTTGGATTAATTCCATTAGCCTTCGAAAACCTGACCTCCATGAACCATGAGGGATCCAAAAAATCTGCCAACTTTGAGACCACTCCACGGAATGAAATTTTGGGATAGGATCAACAAAACCTGGAAGGGGCAAGATATAATTTTTCATAAAGCATTCAAGTTACTAATTGGTATTGATTTGTCTAACAAATTTTCATCTCGATGCATCCCAGAGGAGCTAACCAAACTTCAAGGTATCCAATTCCCGAATCTATCAAGAAATCACTTCTCATGCAGCATTCCAGAAGACATCGGCAATTTCACGACGCCATCGGACACGTCTTTGAGCTAAAGCTCGAGGGACTCAGCCTCTCGGGCGGACTCAATGTGCTCAACACCAAGGCGTCCCCAGCGCTCGCCGCTCTGAACCTCCAGGGGAATAACCTCCATGTGGCCATCCCGGCCAGCATCTCGCTGCTGCGCTCCCTCAAATCACTCAACCTCAGCAGCAACTATTTCAACAACACCATCCCATCGCAGCTCGGTGACATGCTCGGCCTCCAGTCCAGCAGTCCCTCAGCCTCTGCACCAGCTCTGCATACTCCATTTAGTCAAGCGACTCGACCTGTCAAACAACCGGCTCACCGGAAACCTCCCGGACTGCTGGTGCAAGCTCAAGGCTCTGCAATACATCAACTTGTCAAAAAACTGGCTCACCCGGAACCTCCCCAAGTGCTGGTGCAAACTCCTGGCTCTACGATACATCAACCTGTCAAAAAACTGGCTCACTGTGATCCTCTGGGACTGCTGGTGGAATCTGCAAGCTCTACATTTCATGAACCTGGCCAGTAACTCCTTATCAGGTGAAATCCCTGCGACTAAGGCAAACAACAACTGCTCTCTCACCTTCCTAAAATTTAACAAAAATGACTTGGTTGGAAACATCCCACACCTAGAGCGTCGTGACTCATTGGCAACCCTCGACCTCGGCCACAATAGCTTCAACGGCTCCATCCCACGGCAACTCGGTGACATTGGCAGCTCCATCTATACAATAACAACCTCGTTGGTGACATCCCGCACCAGCTCTGTAAGCTACTCTCCATCAGGATACTCGATGTATCAAACAACCGTCTCAATGGGGACCTCCCAGCGTGCTGGTGCAACCTCCAGGCTATGTGGTTTATGGACCTGTCCAACAACATGCTCACTGGCAAGCTCCCAGACTGCTGGTGGAATCTACAAGCTCTTCAAGTCATGGACCTGTTCAACAACTCATTCTCAGGTGAAATCCCCGCCACTAAGGCAAGCCAAAACTACTCTATCACTTTCCTAAATCTTGCCACGAATGCATTCTCTGGAACCATTCCATACCTAAAGGGTTGCAAGTCACTGGCTACCCTCGTCCTCCGCAACAATAGGTTCGACGGCTCCATCCCACCGCAACTCGGTGACATGCACAGCCTCGTCAACCTCCTACTCAACAACAACAACCTCATTGGTGATATCTCGCACCAACTCCATGGGCTACTCTCCGTCAGGGTACTTGATCTATCGGACAACCGGCTCAATGGAGACCTCCAATCGTGCTGGTGCAACCTCCATGTTGTGTGGCTCATGAACCTGTCCAAAAACATGCTAACTGGAAAGCTCCCAGAGTGTTCGTGGAACCTACAGGCTCTAGAGTTCATGGACCTATCCCACAATTCCTTCTTAGGTGAAATCCCCGAGGCAAAAATAAGCCACAACTGCTCTCTCAAGTCATTGCATCTTGGCAAAAATGGCTTTGCTAGTGTCTTCCCACAGGTCCTAAGGGGTTGCAACTCGCTGGTCACCCTAGACATCGGGGACAATAGGTTCTTTGGTGCTATCCCTAAATGGATCGTGATTTGGGTTCCACAGTTGAGAATCCTTAGCCTCAGATCAAACAACTTCACTGGAGAAATTCCTTTGGAGGTATCACGTCTTTCAGAACTTCAGTTGCTCGACATGGCAAACAATATCTTTACTTGATCAATTCCATTAGCCTTTGGACAATTTACCTACATGAGGGATCCAAAAAATATGTCAACTATGAATCTGCACCAAGGAACAAAATTTTGGGATAGGATCGACATCAACTGGAAGGGGGAAGATATAACTTTCCATGGTGCACTCAAGTTACTAATTGGTATCGATTTGTCACATAATTTGTTGTCTCAGTGCATCCCTGAGGAGCTAACCCAACTTCAGGGCCTCCGGTTTCTAAACCTATCAAGAAACTATCTAACTTGTGGCATTCCTGAAGACATTGGCAGTTTGACATTTCTAGAGTTCCTCGATGTATCATCTAATGAACTTACATGAGCCATTCCTCTGAGCATCTCGAGCTTATCAACCCTCAGTGTGTTGAATGTCTCGAACAATCTTTTGTCAGGCGAGATACCTGTTGGTAGTCAGATTCAGACCTTGACCGACCCGTTGATTTACTCCAACAATTCTAGGCTCTGTGGATTTCCTCTCGACATTTTGTGTGCCAATACTTCACTTGCAGCAGATGAGAGAATTGTTGAAGAGGACCACTGGATGTACTACTATGTGATTGCTGGGATTGTGTTTGGTTTCTAGGTACGGTTTGGGATGCTCTTTACAGTTAAGGCATGGAGATGTGCATTTCTCTTCTTTGTTGATGGCATGCAATGTAAGATTATGAAAAAGGTGAGGCATTAGTTGTGTTGTGTACAATGTTATACTGTTATACCTTTTGTGGGTATAGAAAAACCATATCTTGTTGTTGCCAATGTGGGAGCGGCGTTTTGGCTCGCAGAGCATATGCTCCCCGGCGAACAGTACACCGAAAAAGTAAATGTTTTCAAAAAAAATTAGAAATTTTTTGTCGATGATCGTGTTGGTGTCGCAACCATGCTTTCCTATTTTCATGTGGAACGGAGCAGCGGTGTTTCTTCGGTGAAAACAACAAATTTGGGTTGTCATTTTGTATTCGATTTGTTTTTTTTTTGCGCAGTTCAAAATGCTTATCCTTTTTGCCTCAAAATTTACACGTAGCATTTGTATGTGACAAAAATCACAAAAATTATTGTCTCAATTTTTTTGACATTCGAGAAGAAAATTAGCATCGAATCCTTGGGTAAATTTTGGCGCAATGCTTCTCGTTCCCGTTTTTCTTCTCAAATTGATTGAGGGACAGAAAGCCATCAACTTCAACAATAAGAAAAGGTCTTGCAAATGCACTGCATGACCATCATTGTAGTAATAAAATCAATTCAGGACCAGCACTCTGCAAGACAGGGGACATCTCAACACACAACACTACACACTAGGAAATATAATTAAGCACTTTTGCTTCGGTGCC